>NC_045553.1:38667379-38739879 GCF_009769535.1 Thamnophis elegans
AAGTCTGTAGAAAACAGCAGATTGAAGAGGCTCGGAAAAGAAGGCAGCCTTGGCACCGATTCTCATATATGAAAAAGCAGAATGTTTAAAACAAGTCCCAAAATAGAAAATAAAACTGGTATCTGCTCACTTCTAGATACGAATCCTTTCAATATTTTATCAGGCGAGGCTTTTGCAATTTGTGCAGCCCTTGTGCGGTTATTGTGCTATCAATTCCACCAATACAATAAGATTTTTTTTCCTTCGAAGACTATCAATCAAGCATCTCTTTATGGACCTAAAGAGATACATCATCATCATTATCCTCATCAGCAACAATAACAGTAGCGCGCACATACACATACACCTTGTTCAGAATGCTTGCCTGTGCACAGATCCAAGAAAGAGAAAGGGGAACGGTGTGATTATCAAGATCGCTCTTAATTCTTTTAAGCAAAGGACATGTGGACAAGGGTCAAAGATGTTACTTCTGGGGAGGAGATCGTGACCCCCCTCATTTTTGTAGGAGCCCCTCAAATTTCCTGAACAATTAATCAGTGGAACAACTTGTCTCCAGAAGTTGTAAATGCACCAACACTGGAGGTTTTTAAGAAGAGATTGGACAGTCATTTGTCTGGAATGCTATAGGGCAGTGGTCCTGTGGGTCAGGACCCCTTTGGGGGTCAAACCACCCTTTCACAGGGGTCGCCTAAGATCATCGAGGGGAAAAAAACATATTTTCGATGGTCTTAGGAACAGAGACACCAATGTTATGTTTGGGGGTCACCACAACATGAGGAACTGTATTAAAGGGTCGCGGCATTGGGAAGGTTGAGAGCCACTGCTATAGGGTTTCCTGCCTGAGCAGGGGATTGGACTAGAAGACCCTTAAGGTCTCTTCTAACTCTGCTCTTCTATTTTGTTCTGTTCTATTCTATTCCATTCATTGGAACAGTGCTATTTTATTGTGAGTTGGACTAAGGAGAAATTTCCTAAGGGCGAGGCCAATCAAGTTGGCCATGGCCACACAGTCACATGCCGACCCAACTGATCATTAGGGCAGAGAAACGATTGTTAAAATATTTGAATCCCACTACTGAGATCTATATAATCAAGCAAAATTTCAGCACAGAAAACAACTGATTTCAAAAGATGCTGATCAAACCATCCAAAAGAAATAGGGGGGGGAGGGGAAAAGTATACACAAGTGGAAATGAAAATTTCATGGACTGGAGGGAGCATGGTTTCACATGCTGCCTGCATCCCATGGAGGGGGGGAGTTTGCACATGTACAGGGGTTGTGCGTGTATGAGTGAGGTGCGGGGTGGTGGTGCACACATTCGTGGGGGTTGCGTGTGAATGCGCGATGGGCATATGTGTCTGGGGGGTGCGTGCATGTGCAGGGGGAGCGCAGGGGGTCATGTGCACATTTTGTGGGGGGGTGCATGGAGGGGGTCACATGTGCATTGCATTATGGGTACACACGTGCGCACTTTTGGCACATGGTGATGAAAAGGTTAGCCATCACTAGTCTACCTAATTAAAAAAGGTAGCATTAGTGCTGGCAATGATGGCTTGTTGTCCCATTCACTCTTGAACATTGCCAAACATAATCTACTCTGTCTAATGCTCCAATATTATAAGGTAGCCCAGTGTCAACTGAATGTTCCAGGAGAGGCCTATGAGAATATCGATAGCGATCTAATGGATGCTTAAGTTGCATGTACTATAACCTACCACTGTGGAGGATTTTGATGGATTTACATGGTAAACTTAGCCAAATATTTTAGCAAGGTTCAACTAGGATTTTATGGAGTGCAAAAAAAACAAGACGGTGCCCCTATAGATTGTGAGGAATCATAAAAAGGAGGAGGAGGAAGAGGAGGAGGAGGGAAGAGAGGGGTGTTTTGCTCACATCAATTCAGACGCTGTCACTACTTGTAGTAGAAGGTGTAGCCTCCCTCACATTTTTCCTATATCCAGAATACCAACAAATCAAATGAAGAAATCCGGCTGAGCTGCTACGAAGTTGGTGCATTTTGCTGCAATGATCAGTAATTGCTAAACTTTTTGAAAGTAATATTAAATCAGTGAACAATAAAAAAAACCTCCTCCAGCTTCGGGGTCTAAATTAATTTCTGTCTATCCTCCCAATTACTTCTCCCCTCAAACAGCCATAATGCTTTCCATGTTTTAGGAATCCCAGCGCAATAGGATTGTTTCAACCACTCTTTCTGCCACCCCTTCCTCTCTCTCTCTCTCTCTGTGTGTGTATGTGTGTGTGCATTGGGGGGAATTAGATCTTGTGATTTTTCCATCTGATGAGAAAAAAAGGCTTTAAATGGGGGTCACTGGGGTATTCCCATTTTACACACATGATTTTTTTTCCCCCTTTTGGC
This sequence comes from Thamnophis elegans, assembly GCF_009769535.1. Lineage (NCBI taxonomy): Eukaryota > Metazoa > Chordata > Lepidosauria > Squamata > Natricidae > Thamnophis > Thamnophis elegans. The sequence goes on from NC_045553.1 coordinate 38,669,758, forward strand.
TTTTTTTCTGGATTGCTATGGCTAATACTAGTATTTTAATTGTTTGTTTTAAAGGGAGCTGTGGGATTTCCATGCAGTTCAGCATCGGCTCTGGCAGGAATGGCCTCTAAGCTTTGGAAAATTAAAAAGGAAATGGAAATAAACTTATGAACTACTTCTCCCCTCGGAACGGATGAGTCTGCCAAAAGGGGACATTCGGCTTATCAGTAATTAAAAGGGAGAGGAGAGGAAAGTGGGGCACGGAGAGAAATATCGCAGTTGGTGCTAACCTCCAGCAGCCAGCTCTGTGTGTCTGACCGGATGTTTATTAAAACAACCAAAACCAATAATGGGAAAGGGACTAGATGCTCTGAAAAGCAAAACAAACCTTAGGCAGCCCATTTGAAACCATAATCCAAGGGGAAAGGCAGCTTCTTCCAAAATACTGAAGCCTTAAACAATTGTATACATGCATTTTTATCCAAGCTGAAGAATTAAAGTGAAATGAACACACATTTAGACAGACAGACAGACAGACAGACAGACAGACAGACAGAGAGATATAGATAGATAGATAAATAGATATAGATAGATAGATAGATATAGATATAGATATAGATATAGATATAGATATAGATATAGATATAGATATAGATATAGATATAGATATAGATATAGATATAGATATAGATATAGATATAGATAGATAGATAGATAGATAGATAGATAGATAGATAGATAGATAGATTGAGATAGATTGAGATAGATTGAGATAGATACAGACAGACAGACAGACAGACAGACAGATAGATAGATATAAATAGATAGATAGATAGAGATAGATAGATAGAGATAGATAGATAGATAGATAGATAGATAGATAGATAGATAGATAGATAGATAGATATAACTAGATAGATAGATAGAGATAGATAGATAGATAGATAGATAGATAGATAGATAGATAGATAGATAGATAGAGATAGATAGATATAGATAGACACATAGACACACACACACACACACAGACAGACAGACAGACAGACAGACAGACAGACAGACAGATAGATAGATATAATAGATATTAGCTGGAGAGCCTATAATAGTTTAGAGCATCCCACCAGGAGATGCTAGCAAGACTGTTCAGGGTTGCCACAGGCTTGTGTTCCTTAACATTTTGCCACTGTTTGCTGATTTCCCTCCCATGATTTGATCAGTCTTTCCTTTGGAGGAACTGGTGGTGGCCTGGGGAAGTTATGAAAACCAATAAAGTAAATTGCTTATGTGTGTTACCAAAAGACTTGGTTCCCTGTGGGTTTATTTAAACAATCATCTCACCTAACCTCAGTTAAATTCTGGAATTAGTCTTGTCCTAAAAAGCGTGTGGACTTTGCTGTTGTTAATCATGAAGTCGTATCCAACCCATTGTGACCCCATGGACAGCATACCTCCAGGCCTTCCTGTCCTCTATCATCCTTTGGATGCTTCAGTGACTCCATCCAGCCACCTCCTTTTCTGTCGTCCCCTTCTTCTTTTGCCCTCAATCATTCCCAGCATGAGGCTCTTCTCCAGTGAGTCCTTCCTTCTCATTAGGTGGCCAAAGTATTTGAGTTTCACCTTCAGGATCCGGCCTTCTAAAGAGCAGCCAGGGTTGATCTCCTCTAGGACTGACCAGTTTGATCACCTTCAATCCAAGGGACTCGCAGGAGTCTTCTCCAGCGCCATAGTTCAAAGGCCTCAATTCTTTGGTGCTTAATTGTGGACTTAATAATTCCTAAAATGCTGAAAGCAAATATCGAAGAGCTTCTGGGGGCAATTTCACCCGCAAAAAACTTTCTGGATTAAAAGCTTTGAGCCATTTGCCTTTCCTAAGCACTGCCTCATTCTCAAAAGAGAGACAAATCTCTCTTTCCTCCTAAAAACCATGACAAAAACAGGAAAGAAACAAAAAAAAAAAGTATTCTCCAGTTATTCTTTTTGTTTTGGATAAAAGTCTTCTCCTTCGCTTCATCATTAACCCCAGTCACAAGAAACTCACTGGTAAGCAAGAAAGTAGCTATAAATAATGCAACACAGAATTACTCATATTCTATGAACAAATGTAGGCAAAAAATATATTGAAAAGGTGAGTTGACACTGCTGACGCTTCTTAACACACATCTGTTTTTAAAATGGTTAACATTTCCATTCTGAGAAGCCTTCTGGAAGGGTCAGTAAAGGTTGACCGTTATTATATCTATGCTTTCAGATTGTTCTGGAAAGCTTAAGCAACTTTTGTCTCTTTGTCTCTGTGTCTCAAAAAGGTGGAACAGAAATCATGGGTGGGCTGCTGGGGGTTTGCAGGACTTCGGGAGAATCTCTAGCTAAGTTTCTGTGCAGTTCAGAGACCCCCCAAATCCCACTTCTGGCTGGCCCCACCCACCCCACCCCTCCCAGGAGTCCCCACGCAGTGTGCTTTGGATGCATGTAAGTGCAGGGTGTGCACGGAGGTTCAGGGAGAATGAAAAACAGACCTACTGGAAGTTCAGGAAGGCCAGAAACTGGCCCATTTCTGGCTTCCAGGGAGCCTCCAGAGCCTGGGAAGGCTGCTTTCATCCTCCCGCTGCGGTGCATGAGGCTGACTAGGCCACGCCCACCATGGCCACGCCCACCCAGCAACTGGGCAGAGAACCCCTTGCTAAAATTTTTGAAGCTCACCCCTGAACAGCATCTCTTTTACCTCTCCTGTCAGAACTTGCCTTCAATGTTACATGTGCCAATAATGTATGATGAATTAAGTGGGTGCATGTACAGGTGTGCCTACATTACATAACACTGTGTTTAATTTTTTTTGTGTGTCTAAAATAATATCAATACCAATACCAATACCAATACCAATAACAATAACAATAACAGTAACAATAATTTATTAAATTTATATGACGCCCAATAATGAAGGACTCCAGGTGGCTTACAAAAGAAGAAAGAAAAGAAAGAAAAGGAAAATAAGAAAAGGATAGTTTAAAATTCACAAAACACGCATTCGTTCTAATCGGGGCTGGACCTTGACAATAAGGTCAACAGCCCCAGGCCTGCCGGAACAGCCAGGTTTTAACAGCTTTCCTGAAGGCCATGAGAGTGGGTAAGGTCCGGATCTCTGGGGGTAGCTGATTCCACAGGGTCGGAGCAGCCACAGAGAAGGCTCTCCTCCGGGAGCCCGCCAGCCGACACTGTCTGGCTAACGGCATCTGAAGGAGGCCCAATCTGTGGGATCTTACCGGCCGTTGGGAGGTATGTGGCAGTAGGTGGTCTCGCAGGTACACTGGCCCTAAGCCATGTAGGGCTTTAAAGGTAATAACCAACACCTTGAATTGCGTCTGGAGACCAATTGGTAGCCAGTGCAGCTTGCGGAGGACAGGTATAACGTGGGTGTACCTCAGTACACCCAATATCGCTTGTGTAGCCGCATTATGGACTAGCTGTAGTCTCCGAATGCTTTTCAAGGGTAGACCCATGTAGAGAGTGTTGCAATAAAATGCAAAGGTTTTCTTTTCTTCCTGCTTCAGTGGCAGTTTTTCATTTCCAAAATCCTCTTTTTCATTACATACCTTCCGACCCGGCAGAAACTACCTTTTCATTAAAAAAAAAAAAAAGTGTAGCTCTATTCCCAGGTATATTTCTAATTATAATTTAATAAAGTGGGTTTCATAGTTGAAATACTATACATACAGCAATCGAAGTTATCTTCTGTATTACAGTTCTACGGAGCCTGTTCCTCAATTGATGTTATTAAACTTTAGCTTTGATCATGCACGTTTCGAATAGAGACAGCATATTATTTATAATTCTGAGTATTCATTATTTCAAATCAAAACATAAAATTTAAATGGATGAGCCTGGAAAATGCTTAGTTCTTAATTTCTCAAAAGACAGGGAGCAGGGCTTGGAAAATATCATTTGGAAACGATGATGACACAACAGGGAATGAATGGTCTCAGGACGCATTCTGCTACTTTTCTTCGTGCCTCATGGACGGATCATAGCAGTAACACGATTTTTCTGAACTAAAATCTGGAGAATTAAACTGCCTTGTTATTCAGCTCTAAATCTGACAATCATCCGTTTTGTCAGGTCCAGAATGCTCCTGGATTCACTATTCATGCTGAATTTACAGACAGAGGCCAGGGACCATGTCACATCAGCCCAGATGCAGCTGTACTTGGAAAGGGAGGCTAGACTACTGCAACATTTTTTACATGGGCTGCTTTTGAAGACTACGTAGAAAGTCAGTGCAAAATAGACCAGCTTGAGATGTGTAGAAAATCTCAGTCATCCAGGACACGGTTGTCCCAAAGGTGCTTTTTCAGGAGGCAAACTGGACTTTCTTGGGTTTTTTTTCCCTTTGGAAGACATTTTGCTTCTCATTCAAGTAGCTTCTTCAGCTCTTGACAGGATATCCAGGAATGGAATGATTCATATTCCTTCCATATAGGTGTGCAAAGAATATCAATCCTTCCATTCCCCACTATCCTGTCAGAGCTGAAGAAGGAAGAGCTGAGGTGACGCAGTGGTTAGAGTGCAGTACTGCAGGCCACTTCAGCTGACTGTTATCTGCAGTTCAGCGGTTCTAATCTCACCGGCTCAGGGTTGACTCAGCCTTCCATCCTTCCGAGGTGGGTGAAATGAGGACGCAGACTGTGGGGGCGATATGCTGACTCTGTAAACTGCTTAGAGAGGGCTGAAAGCCCTATGAAGCGGTATATAAGTCGAACTGCTATTGCTATTGCTATTGCTAAGCTTCTTGGATGAGAAGTGAAATGCCTGCAAAAGAAAAAAAAAATCAAGAAAGTCCAGCTGCCTCCTGAAAAAGCACCTTTGGGTTAGACCAGCCTGTATTCTGACAGAAGAAGACCAGAACAGCCAAATAACCAAGCATTGCAAGCCTTGCTATGCCTTCCTTGTAGGTCTCCTAATACATTTTATATTGCTTGGTTGAATCTGTAAAAGCTCTCTCTAGTTTGGCTGTCAAGTATCTTCAGAACTATTTCTTCCATAGGAAACAGGCTTTACCCTCATCCCAAGTGAAATGTTAAAGAGTTCCCCATGTCCAAAGGCTTAAAGCTTTGGGATATTTTCTTCTGTGTCTAAAGTCCCCACCTTGTGAAGCAATTTCCCTCAGAGGCCTATCCACCTTGACATCATTCTGAAAGATGTGGAGACTCTAGAAATAGTGCAGAGAAGAGTAACAAAGAGGATTAGGGGACTGGAGGCTAAAACATATGAAGAACGGTTGCAGGAACTGGGTAGGTCTAGTTTAATGAAAAGAAGGACTAGGGGAGACATGATAGCAGTATTTCCAATATCTCAGGGGTTGCCACAAAGAAGAGGGAGTCAAACTATTCTCCAAGGCACCTGAGGGTAGAACAAAAAGCAATGGGTGGAAGCTAATCAAGGAGAGAAGCAACTTAGAAATGAGGAGAAATTTCCTGACAGTGAGAACAATTAACCAGTGGAACAATTTGCCTCTTGAAGTTGTGAGTGCTCCAACACTGGAAGTTTTTTAAGAAGAGACTGAACAACCATTTGTCTGAACTGGTATCGAGTTTCCTACATGAGCAGGGGGTTGGACTAGAAGACCTCCAAGGTCCCTCCCAACTCTGCTATTCTGTTACCCTAAAAGCCCGTCAAAACAACTTTTATTTGTAGGACTTTCAAGCTTTAATTATTATTGCCATGCACACTGAAGTGGGCACCCATGGTTAGAGTGTAAGTGTTGCTTTACTTGATTCCTGTACCTTATAATTTCATTGTATTTTGATTTAATCTACTTATAAACTGCTGTGAGTTGGTCTGATTTAGTAGCATTCAAATAACATAAATCAATGGTGCCAAACTGCAGCAACGGTCTGAGAATAAAAGGGTGCCAAATGGTATGGAGAAATTCCCCAATGATCACTTTGCTCTTTCTTTAGAAATGTTCAGCTGCAACAAATGCGGCATTAAGAGAAGCAGATTTCAGTATCACAAAATATTAATTACTGCTAAATCATCCCTGATGCTTCATGAGTTTGTTGCTAGTTCATCTCTGCATCTTTTTGCTCTTCCATGAGATCCACACAAACACACAAAATGGAGCAGTTTAAGACTCCGAGACTGCCTTGAACCAAATATTCCTCTGGTCAGCTGTGTTTGCTCTTGACAAATAATCTCCAGCAGTAGATTGTGTGCAGCTGCTGAGAGATTTATTTTGTTCACTTTGGAAGTATCGGTGGAGCATTTAATTACAAGATAGTTGCCATATGTTGCCAGGTAATTCCAACGTAAGCATCATTTCCATAGATAACAAACACAGCATGAGTTCTCTCTGCACTCTGAACCACATTGGAAGTTCTATGACATTTACTATGAGATTTACCAATATTTACCAAATAGCAAAGCAAAATCCTTCCCAGATCAGAGGAGGGATCGCATTTGACTGCCAAAACAAAAGTTTGGATTCAATTTATTCCGTAGCACCAGATCCTGTTTCTTTAGGGTCACTTTTGACTTTATTGCTTGTTACCTCATCTGGTCTTCCGGGGAAAGAAGCATTTCCGCTGTGGTGTCTATTATCCTTCTGGCTATTTAAGAATATCTGATTTTCAGAGGCTGCTTTGTAGATTACATGGCCTGTCTAATAAGCTTGCTTGATTTTTGCTAACTCCAAGTTTGCATAAGTATATACTGTGTGTATATCTCTATATATTAAAGCCAAGTGCCACTCACTCTTCACAAAATCTCTAGAACCATAAAGTCTACAAACTTGAAATTTGGCATATATGTTCCTCTTGGCTTCTAGATGCTTGCTAAGAACGGATTTTTTGAAAAGACCATCAGATCATTGTTTTTCTTATACAGTAATTAACATGCTCTGATGCTAAGAAGTTCTAGTCCCCTCCCCACTGAAAAGGGCTCTGTTCCAACTGCCAGTTGCCTTATATTCACCTGCTCTGATGCTAAGGAGTTAGACATTCTACTCCCCCTCCCCATCTGAAAAGAACTCTGTTCCAACTGCCAGTTGCCTCACATTCTGTAACCTCATTTCAAACTGACAGACATTCCACTCTTTCACTCAGGAGCAGTCTGGGGCTCCCTAGAGTACTAAACATCGGTATCTCACCAAAATGTCTATGCCTTCCACCTATGGAACTGCTTCCGGACTGGCACGTACGAATAATTTTGGAATACAGGGGAAACAACCACAGCCAGGAGAATGGGTGGATAAGAGGCAGTTTAACCTTAAAAGGATTGCAGGGGTGGCAAAGATCTCAGGGGGGACCCTCCCTAGTTTCTTGGACTACAAAAGTGAGAGGGGAGAAATGTACTTTTGGGCTTGCAAGCTACTGTTAATGTAACCTTATATTAAAGTGGAATTAGTCCATCTGGGTGTGCTTCCTGTGTGGATTACCTCCCAAGGCTGATACACAATCAGATGGACTAATTCCACTTTAATATAAGATTGAAAATTCTGAGAATTGTACCCTAGTTTAGGACTATGGTACAATTCACAGAATTTTCAATCAGGGAAAGGGAGGTTGAAATAGTTTTTTTCCCAATTCACTCTAAGAATTTAAGTCCTTCCCATGGATATCTAGAGATGGGCAGAATAGAATATATATATTCTATTCTGCCTATATATTCTAGCAGAATATATTCAGATAGCTTCTGAATATACTGTACCTTCTACTCTAATGTAGAATACTATTTAAATAATTAGATATTGATAATGAGTTTTCCAGATGCTCAAAACACTACAAAGGAAGAATTTGAAGGACAACAGAAAACTAGCATTCAAAAAACAAAGCTTCACACTTCAATTTTACAAGGAATTAATGATTCAACCCATCTAAATCTATCCCAGATTCAATCCAGATTTAGTATCAAGCTCCTTCTATTTACATTTGGTAAAGGATATCAGGTGCCCAGTCGGTTGGTATGGTTTTACTAGTTAAGTATGTCGAGATGGGAAGATCTTCCAAAAGTTTGAATCTACCTCTACTTCAACCATGCTTAACAAGTAATACACATGAGAACAATTCACATTTTTGAAGACTTTATTAAGAGATTTTAATTTAAAAGCAGGAAGGTAATATGAGAAGAGACAGATATTTCCTTCCCTCATTACATCTACATTAGCTCATGATAATTTGTTTCATTGATTATATCCCAGAAACCACTTTAGACTTAGCGGGACCTCTAATTCGGAAGTATACAATCATCCCCAAAGCATTAAAACTTCACTGGTAACATTTGTCAAGAGTCCTTCCTTTATTGCAGTGGTTCCCAAACTTGGCAACTTTAAGACTTGTGGACTTCAGCTCCTGGCTGGAGTTGAACTCCAGAGCTGGCTGGAGAATTCTGGGAGTTAAAGTCCACAAGTCTTAAAGTTGCCAAGTTTGGGAACCACTGCTTTATTGCTTTCAGATAAACAGAAGGGAGATTGTTTCACACAGTAAGATAGAATAGAATAGAATAGAATTCTTTATTGGCCAAGTGTGATTGGACACACAAGGAATTTGTCTTTAGTGCATATGCTTTCAATGTACATAAAGAAAAATAAAATACATTCATCAAGAATCATAAGATACAATACTTAGTGATCGTCATAAGTTACTAGTAAGCAATCAAATCATACTAGGAAACAAATAAAAGAATATAAATGGTAAAGATACAAGCAACATGTTTATAGTCATAAGTGGGAAGAGATAGGCACTAGGAAGGATGAGAAAAATAAGAGTAATACAGTCTTAGTAAATAATTTGACAGTGTTGTGGGAATTAGTTGTTTAGCACAGTTGTGGCATTCGGGGAAAAACTGTACTTGCGTCTAGTTGTTGTAGTGTGATACATAACAAGAAAGAGATAGATCAATTTCTAGACACCAAAATTTAGAAAGGATTGCTGAGTCGTAGAGCCAAAAAAACAACATTATTTTTTCTACTTTTGGTAACTGATAAGCTCAGCTTTTTCCAACTTCCTATTCCTCCAGATAAATTTGGACCACAGCTTTGAAGGTCCCAAGAAACATCCATTTGCCTTTTGTAGCGAGTTTTTCTTCTTCAGAGGAAAGTGCTTCTAAGCACATGCAATGTCAGCATATACACCCCAGCTACTTCCTTGCCTATTACTGCCAATTACAGGAATTCAGGTAGAAGATTATCTGCTCAGTTTTTATTTGCATCTGCAGGTCTTCCTGTACACGGGCTCTATTTTGATATCTTGCCCCAAAGAGGATGGAGCAGTGGACGGGAAAACCAGGTATATATTTCGTTTTATCAGGCTGGAATTAAAACATCCTCCATCTGCCGTGTCGTCTGCTTCTCATTTTTGTATGAAGAACAACACAGCAAAAAGATTTAAAGTACTCATCATACAAACATGTGAAGAGTATTAAAAGCTGATGTGGTGCTTTGTGTGTCTACTTTGAGCCTATCTAACTCCCTTTCCTATTTTCCTGCACATTATTCCTTAGTAGAATATCATTCTTACTCCGTTGAAGCGTCTATTGTCCATGCCAAATACCTACATTAGACATGTGGGAGATTGGACTTTTATAAAATCACAAATAATCTATCAAACTCTATTTTCCAAGGTCCTCCTTTCTTTAAAATAGTCAGCCTTGTGTGGAAAAAAAAAATCAATCAAAGCTGTCTAGAAAATTTAAACAGATATAGCCTATTATTCCAAAAACCCTGACAACATAGTTAATATTTTTTTCCTTCCTTCCTTCCTTCCTTCCTTCCTTCCTTCCTTCCTTCCTTCCTTCCTTCTTTTCTTTCTTCAGAACCAGTTATAGAAAAAAACATGCATTTCAAGAGACATAGATAAGGTTAGTCAAAGAATAACTATTGTAATATCCTGTGGAATTTTATTTCCTAACTTCAAAGTATAAACCCTCAAAAAAAAATGCAATCAAGAAGTGTTTCCAAACAAACAGGTCAGGGATCTGTTATGGAAGGATTGAAAAATCGAGATTGTTAAAACCTCCATCTCTGTTCTCTTTATTTAAGAAATCCAGATTTTTTTTTAGAGAAAGGAGGGTTTTGTTCATTAGTCCACAGCTGATAAAAAAAAACCCTGGGAGATAAAATATAGTACCTACCTACACATCTCCTGAATGTTATCCTTTCTCACTATCATTTTGAAGACTCTCCCTTGGTAAATGGGGACAATATTCATCATGGTTTAAACAAGTACAATAAGGCTTGTAGCTTCTAAGCATTCCTTTGCTTAGTACAAGTCAGGATGTCACTAGGATACCAACAGTTTGGAGACTGTCAATGTCTAGGATAACAACAGTTTGGAGATTTTGATCAGAGATATTTCCACTTATTCTGATTCAGGCTTCCTTAGAAAGAAAGGAGTAAAGTCTTGGTCCCAACAAAACCTCTTTTATTTACACAACTGTGAATTCCTTTCATTCACACAATCAGCAAGGCTTAGCAGACAGTCTTTCAGGAGAATGTTTATCCACACAAACCTTATCTTCTTTGGAGCACTGCCAGATAACTAGTTTCTGAACACAGGGCAAAGCAAAACTTGGCACAGAGTCTCTTATAGTCACAAACAGAACTTTCAACTCTTGACACAACCAAATGAACAAATTGTTTCCTGCAAAACCCTATTCCCTGTTCATTTCTCTTTTGTTTCTTATGAGGGGGGCCAATCATCTCCAAGTCAACCCTGCTTTCTTAGTTGTTCTTGTCTTCTGGCAGCTCTATGTATGAGCACACTGAGAACAGGCTCCAGCTGTTATTCTGCCTCACTGCTGTCTATATCCCACTCTGCCTCCAATGCAGAGCCCTCGTCTGAGCTTTCCTCAGCTCCCAGGACTGGCCCATGTTCCTCCCCAACCTCCTTAGTGTCCGACTCTGCTGCCAGCTCCACTGGCCACCAGCAGGCCACAACAACCCCACCCCCGATTTTGATTTTGTCCAATGCACTCACACTTTTGTGCCACACAACATGACCATTTTTAAATACAGTAATTTGTGTAGTTCACACACCAGCAAAGCAATGGAACTACAGTAATTGAAGTCATGCATACAATGAATCAGATTAAATGTTTCCCAGTTTTTCAGAGTCAATCTATTCCTGCAAATTATATCTATGAAGGTAGAAGAGTATCGATTTGGCTAACCTGCTTATAAAACAAACAGAAAAATCAGCATTTCCTCAAAATATGTGGAACTGACTTGCCTTGAGCTGCTAAGGGGGGCTTTCTACATAAGTTCTTTCCAAGCAGACTGACCAATTTCATGTTGAATGCAAGGAACTGATTCTTCTACAGCCGCCTGTGAAGTGTGAATGTTCTTGTGTGTGTGTTTTAAAAAGGTTGTGATGCATAGAGATGGTATGTTTGCTGTTCAAAGGAAAACTAATGGTACCTAGAGGGCATAAGCCTTCTCTGCAAAGCTCTGATACTGATTCTGCTTAGAAAATTATAATGGAAGGGGGTGGTGGTAAATAAGGGGGTGAGGAAAAGAGAGAGAAGGAAATTGTGGTGGAGGTGGATTCACAAGCGCTAAATTGGACAGGTAAAATCAGATGAACTAGGGTTGTGTTTTCTCACAGTCTAACAGATTAGCATAGGTGCCACAACACAACTTGCAACCTGCCAGTGATTTGCAAGCAAGGTTTCTGGGGGAATTTAAGAGAAGTGTAACTGTAGAGACGTGGTGGATCATTGGCTAAGACGCTGAGCTTGACAATCACTAAGGTTGGTGGTTCAGTGGTTTGAATCCCTAGTGCCCACCTAATGGAGTGAGCTCCAGTTATTTGTCCCAGCTCCTGCCAACCTTGCAGTTACAAAGCATTTAAAAATCCAAGTAGAAAATAGGGACCACCTTTGATAGGAAGGTAACAGCATTCCGTGCACCTTTGGTATTTTATCATGCCGGCCACATGACCATGGAGACATCTTCAGACAACACTGGCTCTTCAGCTTTGAAACAGAGATGAGCACTGCCCCCTAGGGTTGGGAACCACTAGCACATATGTGCGAGGGGAACCTTTACCTTTAGAGAAGTTGATTTAACATCAGGGCAACTTCCTCTCTGATTTTGGAGACTGAGATTGGTTGTTTTCAAAATGATATTCAAACTTCAGGGAAGTAGGCCAGCCCATCTTTCCAATCACATATCGATTATGTTTATTTCCGTCATTTTGGTTTTGTTTTGTAAAAATTGAAACCTTGCATCATTGTTTTATTTCATATGTAGCTTAAGTATAATCTTTATTGTCATTGTACTTAAATACAACGAAATTGGTTAAAACATATTTATTAAAAGTAAATGATTTATATACAACTTGCTTTATTGTAACTTCAATGAAACATGTTTTCCTCATGTGAGGCTTGCACAAATCCACCTAAGCCTTTTATTTTGGGGAGGGGGGATGCCATAGTATCATAAATTTTGAAAAACGAAGTGACAGTCATTCCTGATAGGTTCTACTGCTCATTTTAGATGGATTATTTTTTATATTAGTATTTATAATGTGTACATAATTTCTGCATTTTTCAAAACTGATTCAAGACTGGTATAATTGTTTTCATTTATTTAAAATCTGCCTGGACATGTATGTACATGTGCTTTCGTGTACTTCTTCACAAATGTGAGTGATTGTGTATTTTTCTGCAGAAGTTTCTCCAATGCATGCAGTTTTCAAAATTATTTCCTCCGTTTACTTTTTTTTTGTTTTGCGCTAACCATGCATTTATCTGAATGCATAAAAAGAAAAGCAGATTATCTCAATATCTGTGGAAGTATTTTTTTAAAAAAAAAAACCAAGGACAAGTGTAACCTACCAGCTAAAACATGTGAACAAGAGCTTAGAGTGAAATGGAAACCAGACAAAAGTTGATGTTAACATCCCTGAATATATAGGTCTTAAAGGAACAGATGGTTTGCAATTACTATAGCATTAAAATGTGGAATTGCATTAACCGTAATTAAGTACTCCAGGCTATGTCAGCACTTACCATTCCTGAAATTGCCAAATTTATAAGTACCTAATTTGGAATATAGTCTACATGAGAGTTGGATAACCTACAGACTTGTGTATACAGCCCCAGCTGTATACACAAATAGGGCATAAGTAGGGCTCCTGGTAGTTGCAGCGAGGAGGGCTAGCAGTGAGAAACGCTGTAAGCAGAATTCAGCACCAAAAGTGCTCCCAAGCTCCTCATACCTGGCCTAGATCCTAATGCTTATAATCATGATCAACAATTCCCTTTGAAGTTCTTCTGTATCTCAGAAGGGAAATCAAGATTCTTTGCTTGGGAAGAAAGTGGTTCCTAGGGATGAATCATAACATTAGCTTCTTTTTTTGGTTAACATTTGCTTTTTTGCAAATGTTGAAAGAAAGATGACATGCAGATTAAAATAATAGGTGAAGAAATGAGTTCAGACATCTCTAGAGATTGGTATAATTCAGGGGTCGGCAACTTTAAACACTCAAAGAGCCACAAAAGTCCTAACCGGAAGCCCCCCGTTCAATTCTGGAGCCGACGGTAACTCTGGTTCCCCCACCATAGAGTATTCTACTAGCGCAGCATCCTTTTTCCTCTACCTGTCCTAACCGAAAGCCCTATCAATTGTGGAGCCAACTGGTGACAGGGAGCTGCAGCAGAGGGATGAAAGAGCCACATGCGGCTCCAGAGCCACAGGTTGCTGACTCCTGGTAAAATTATTTCAAAGACACAATTGTGGTTCCAAGGTAGGAAATAGAACTGTGGGAGATTTTAAAGCTGAACAATTCTTCCAAACCACATGTAACCACAAAGCTTCTCACTATGGTACGTCCATACTAATCTATCATTCTCAGTCAGGATGATCAATGGTTCAGGGAGAGAATAGACTTCTCATCAGGAAATGTAGGAACTGATGTGTCCATCTTGTCTGTACGAGTGATGCATCTTCTTGCAACTGTGCTATTTATTCCACTGAAAAGATTCTTCTTGCTACAGCGATGCCAGATGGATTTTTTCCAAGAGAGATACAGTGCCTGGAGAAGTCACATGATAGGTACGGTTGATTCATTTTTGCATTGACACTAAAATAACTTCCCTTCCTAGCATGTTTTTCGACCATGTTTTTCAACCTCGACTTGATGATACTGTCATAAAAAGCTATGTACAAGATGATCCCAGCAAACTCTAAATGTTTGGCTTTCACAGATTATTTTGGCCATGTTCCCAACCATTTCACCTATAATTATAGGCTGTTGTTTGGGCTGTGGCTCTTCTGCCTCTCTCCCAAGGTTATTCTCACTGCCCATTACCTCAATGCAGTTGACAATGAATACAGTTATCCAATATTTAATCCATTCATTGTGGGTTTCAATTCAGATCCTTGCCTTTCCCTTCATCTACCCACCCTATGCACAACTGTTGACTCTTCCTTCTTAGCAGGCTACTTTCTCTGCTGCTGAGGTGTTCTTGAGCACTGAAAATGTTTTATGTGCATCATCTATCATCTTGAGGTAGGTCAATATTATCCTTCACATCCCTTCGTAAGTCTACTTAAAAATTAACCCAGGTGTCTTTATTTACTGCTAATTACTATTGCTAATTATGATGGACAGCGTGGAGCAAGATACACTTAATGCTCTGATTCATTGGCTGTCTTCCTACATGTTTATAATTGTATAAACTGCCTGATTGTTTAGTGAGACAGCTGATGAGATGAAATCGTGAAGTGCTAAAAGCACAGCTTTGGTTGCCTACGAGTTACTAGGCTCAATTCATCCAGGCTTGAATTATAGGACCTCAATGCTGGGTTGCTGATTGAGGCAGACAGATTTCTGATTTTGGAATATTTCCATTCAGTTGTCTTTGGAAGAGAATTTAGAGGCAGCTCATGACTTCATGTTCACCATGACAACCACAGGCTTGTCTCAGATCACCCTGGGTCAAAGCCACATAAGAGGTCATATTTTATTTATTAATTTAATATGTCACTCAGCTCATTCTCCAAAGCAAACTCTAAGTATTCAGATGAGTTTTGGAACTTCCAGCCTTCTGGCCTGCCTGCCTGCCTGCCTGCCTGCCTGCCTTCCTTCCTTCCTTCCTTCCTCCCTCCCTCCCTCCCTCCCTCCCTTCCTTCCTTCCTTCCTTCCTTCCTTCCTTCCTACTTTCCTTTCCTTTCCTTCCTTCCTTCCTTCCTTCCTTCCTTCCTTCCTTCCTTCCTTCTTTCCTTCCCTTCCTTCCTTCCTTCCTTCTTTCCTTTCCTTTCCTTTCCTTTCCTTTCCTTTCCCTTCCTTCCTTCCTTCCTTCCCTCCCTCCCCTTCCCTTCCCAGAATGCTTAAATTGTTATATTTTCCTTAATTCCTTCCCGCCTCCCTCCCTTTCCTTCCTCCTTTTCTCCCCATAATGTTTAAATTCTTTTTTTTTTTTTTTGCTTAAACAATGTTTCTATTATGATGATTTAGTTCAGGATTAAGTTTTAGATAACTAAGTATGGACAGAACTCTCTTGACAACCTTTTCTGATAAATAGAAATTATAAAACAATGGAGGGCGGGGTGAAGCCTCTTCCTCTTGTCACTATTTATCATTCCTGGTTAACAATAGAAGATATACGATAGGAGCAACACAATTTGGTGACAGAACATCATAAATGAAGTCTGTTTTCCCTGGAAACTGCATAACCATGAATTAATTTCATTTGATATTTCAAATTAAATTAAACTGTAGAATAATCCCCAAGGGAAAAGCATATTTCATTTGCAGCAGTCTTCTGATGGAGTGTGCTCTGCCAAAAGATTTTTTTTCCCCCTTTTGCTATGCATCTGGCTTAAAATCTAAATTTATTGCATTAGCTCTGGGAAGACTTTTAATAGAAAGTGAGATTAAAAGAGGGAAAGGGAGCTTCAAGTTTGCGTGAGGCATCGAATGGTATGAAATGGAACTGTGTCAACAATGGAGATGACTGATCAATTGTGCAGCCCAGGAATGAAAAGTTATCTTCAGGAGGATGTATGAGTGTGTGCGTGTGTGTGCAAGTTTGAACGCATGTGCCAGAAGGCCAACGAGGCAGGATAATTATACTAAACGTTACTGCCTTCAACCTTGCATCTGTTAACTAGCTTCTTGAGAATAGCACAATCCTCTCCAAACAAGCTAGTTATCCACAGAAACCTTGCTAGCCCGTGGAAGCAGCATGTTCATAAGAAGCCTTCAGGTATCATCAACAGCCATTTTATTTCTAATCCTTCTCCTGTCCTCTTTTAGCTGTTTCTTTACTTCTCAACCCCTGCTGGTGCTTTCTTCCATTCAGCTCCATCCATTTCCCACATTTAGGTAAAGGAAAAGGTTCTTCTCGCACATATGTGCTAGTCATTCCTGACTCTAGGGGGCTGTGCTCATCTCCATTTCAAAGCCAAAGAGCCAGCACTGTCCGAAGATGTCTCCGTGGTCATCTGGCCGGCATGACTAAATGCTGAAGGTACACGGAACGCTGTTACCTTCCCACCAAAGGTGGTTCCTATTTTTTTCTACTTGAATTTTTACATGCTTTCGGATTGTTAGGTTGATAGAAGCTGGGACAAGTAACAGGAGCTCACTCTGTTACATGGCACTAGGGATTCAAACTGCTGAGCTACTGACCTTTCTGATCAACAAGCTCAGTGTCTTAGCCACTGAGCCACTGCACCACCGAGCCGAGACCAACACCAACCCTTTCAAAGGTGGCCTGGACCAGAGGAGGCATTCAGAAGATTCTGACCAGTCCTGGAGAACCGGTAGCAGAAATTTTGAGGAGTCCAGAGAACCAGTAAATACCATTTCTGGCTGGCCCCGCCCCCATCTATTCTCTGCCTCCCAAGTCCCAGCTGATCGGGAGGGAAAGGGGATTTTGCAGTATCCTTCCCCTGCCACGCCCACCAATCCATGCCCACAGCACCAGTTTTTTTTTTTAAAAAAAGACCACCATTGGTCTGGACATACAGAAAATTCATTCCTGCAGCACGCAAACACATGCGGGGACATGATCCCGACTCTGAAAGAATGCCCAAGGAAGTGTTTAGAAAGATTTAATTCCCAAAGCTTTGCAATTTGGACTGAATCGATGAAGAGCCACTGTCACCTTGTGGTTCCTAAGAGGCCCTTTGCTTCTTCAGTAATCACCCAAATAAAAGAACTCCTGTGTCGAATTTGAAGCCGGTATCATTCAACTTGTTGGAAGGAGGAAAAAAAAAGGCAGTGGCAAGCCATCAGCCTTCAAAATAAAAGGTCAAATTCAAAAAGCAGCACTTATGAAATGAATGGTATTGCTTTTTCGCGGCCAGAGATGGAAGAAAATTATAGCCCACGGTAGCCTATAGGTTGCCGCTGTGGGAATTATCTCCTTCTCCCCCCCTTCTGCTTATGAGCAAATATACAAAAGCAGATACCCGCCCCGGGAAGAGGATTTTTTGTAAGACAAGTAATCTGGTCTCTTTAAGAAAACATTTCTATTGAACCAAATGCCAGACGATGCTCCAAATTTGTTAAGCGAGAAGAACGAAAGGAAGATTCAGGAAAAAAAAAACATCTGTCAGTTAAGCTCCAAGTAGACAGCATGTTAATAAAATCAAATGGATCAGGGTCTTCAATCTCCAGCACTTTAGCTCCCTTCCTGGCTTGTTTTAAATCTTGATTGGAAGAGTTAACCTGACAATGAAATTAGTCATAAGTCAATAACGCTCTAGCCCGGAGGTAGAGTTAGTAGGAGAATTCATTTAATTGTTCACACAGAACGTAGTCCTGATGATGAATTGACTTGGCTGGCAAAGTTCATTATGATTTTAACCATGGAACCATGAAGAGCAGGTAATCATATTTAAAGAGATAAGAAACACGAGTTGTGAAGGGCCTTGGTTTTGTCAGAGAAATTTCTCATTTACAGCAGTCACGGGTCGAAAATCAATACCCCACTTTGCCATGCAAAAGGAGTTGTGAGCTTAACGGGCTTTCTTCTTGGTTTCATTAAGTCACCTGCTCACATACAACCCAGGATTTGCACTCTGGAAGCATCACAAGTTCTCTCTGACCTGATGCACAAAACCTCAAGATTTTCTTCAGGAAGGGCGTCATTCTATTCATCCTTGTCGAAGTACACCTGTCTCTGAATTCCAAACAAATAATTTCAATAGCACATTTGCAATTTTCTCTCGCACAAAACACACACGGTGCATCTGACAACAGAATCCCCAATGAGAGTTGTGCTTTGATACAGGAACTAGGACACCTGTTGACTAATGCTTTTTTGGCAAAGGAAGCAACAGGCAATTTTCAGCTGTCATAGAAATATTTGGAAAGAGACCACGGCTATTCCATTATGATAACTTTCCTTCCACACTGTCATCTTGTAACGGTTGGGAATTTTAATTTCTGAGAGCCAACAAGCCACAATTCCTTACGAGATGAGCAATGAAGGTATCTGTGTCCTGTCTGAATTGTCACAAATGACAACTGGGATGAAGCAACGGTTTCAGTTCCTGACTTGACCTAGCTAAGTAGAGATTAAAGCAAACATGTTTGAATGTTGATTTTCTAAACCAGAAAATTCCATTTCCTCCTCGGAGACATGACAGAGTATTGAGAAGAGAGAAATTAGCGAAAATGTTTGTGAAACACATTTATCGCCTGCATGGATTGCCCAAGAGGATCATTTCAGACTGTGGAGTCCAGTTCACAGCTAGGTTCTGGAGCCAGGTCCTGAGATCCATTGGGTCCACACAAGAACTGAGCTCAGAGGTTCATCCCAGCATGAACTGCGCAGCAGAGAGAGCCAATGCGGTAGTGGAACAATACAGCCGGTGTTTTGTGGACTATCAGCAAGACAGCTGGTCTTGGGGGAAGGTTTTCGCTAATACAAAGATCCTGAGATTTATGCAAGTTACTTTATCTAGTGAACCTATTCCAGCAGCCCAATAGGTTCACACCCTACGGTATGCAATCCTTTTTTGAACAAGGATAACATGTAACCTCACTGTGTTTTTCCATTGTTCAGCTACACGTAAGACAACAGCCATAAACTATTTTATTGACTTACTTGTTTATTTCTAGCATTTATATGGCTGTCTAACTCAAACCAACAACAAATTTTGGGTGATGTTCAAAATGTCAACTACAAATTCACCCTCCCAAGCAAAGGGTACCCCCCAAAGCAATGGACAACCCCCCCAAAAAGTAGCGGTTACCACAAAATGCAACTGGTTTAATTCTATGCCGGACTGTATCTGCTTTGCATTCAAAATAACCCCTTGGGGAGGGGGGAGGACTTGGTTCATTGATCTGTTTGGAGGCTTCCCACAAGTCATCACCGCCCCTCTCCTTGGCCAATCAGGCATATTGTAGGAATAGGGTTTCTATTCTGCTATAGCAATACTATGAATCTATCAATCTCAGAAGGCAGCTGATTGGGTAAAGTTGAATCTAAGCCAAGCACCCAACATAAATTGCCCTGTGCAAAATGATAAAATAACTTGCCAGGTTGACCTTTTGACAAATGGGCTAATGAGTTTAACAAGAAATTAAAAGACGCTTGCTATGGCAAATCTAGACAGCACACTAAAAAGCAGAGACATCACCCTTTTCAATATTTGCTATCAACATTTTAGGAATTATTAAGTCCACAATTAAGCACCAAAGAATTGAGGCCTTTGAACTATGGTGCTGGAGAAGACTCCTGCAAGTCCTTTGGCCTGAAAGGAGATCAAACCGGTCAGTCCTAGAGAAGATCAACCCTGACTGCTCTGTAGAAGGCCAGATTCTGAAGAGGAAACTCAAATACTTTGGCCACCTAAGGAGAAGGAAGGACTCCCTGGAGAAGAGCCTCATGCTGGGAAAGATGGAGGGCAGAAGAAGAAGGGGATGGCAGAGAATTAGGTGGCTGGATGGAGTCACTGAAGCAGTAGGCATGAGCTTAAATGGACTCCAAGGGATGGTGGAGGACAGGAAGGTCTGGAGGAACATTGTCCATGGGTTTGTGATGGGTCAGACACAACTTTGCAACTAACAACAACAACAAGAACCTGACCTAGAACTGAACTAGAGAAGGCCAAGTAAACAAACAAATGAAGTCCCAAAAGTGCTTTTTCAAGAGGCAACTGTACTGCAGCTTTAGTGGAAGAAACTTCTTGGATAGGAAGTGAAACATCTTCAGTGAAAAATAAAGAAAGTCCAGTTGCCTCTTCAAAAAGCACCTTTGGGGCAACCATGGCCTGAATGACTGAGAATCTCCATAGAGATTGCACAAACAAAGGCAGTTGCCTCTGTGAACTCCTTTGGATGCTCCGCAGAATGTGTTTGCTGAGATGTGGGTGCTTTTCTCCTAACTACTTTGGTTGCAGATCTCATACTCATTGCTTCGTATGCTGTGTTACACACTTCATTTCTGACCCTTTCGGAGCTCCCCGCATTTTGGAGGCATTGGCAGCCAAGCAGAAACTTCTGGGGGCAAGCTGTGAAATCTCTGAAATGAAAATCAATTCCATCTCCATTTCACGGAGACTAATGTGGCATTTACAACCTAAACAATCATTTCTGTTGGGCAGGAAAATTAAAAACCGCACTACATAAAAAGGAACAATGTTTAAACTTCTGGTGCAAATGAAGGCTTGTATTGGAAAATGATTACAAAAGGAATAAGATGGGCTGGAGGAGCAAGCAGATCCGAGAGTCAGAGATGTAGATAATGCAATGCATGGAGCTGTAATTGCTTCTTCTCCCATCGTACAGTCCCTGCAACGGCTGCCACGAATGCAAAAATAGTTCATGAGAAACTCTGTTAAGAACAGGTTGCTGTCGTGGCCAGCAGAAGATACCACTCCATTTCTATTACGGCTACATACCTTCTTCTTCGCTCTCTTTCCTCAATCATTTGCATTCAAGTTGAGGGCAAATAAATTTGTTCCAAATAGTTTTTTGTCAAGAGATGCAATAGTTTTGGTGAAACTCTCATGGGTGGTATGGGGAGTTTTAACACTTCTTCAGTCACAAGCTGGCCAAGAGATACGTGTGAAAGTCCTCAGTTTCCCATCTTTCACTTCAGTCCCACAGGGAGACATTGTGTGGGGGGGGATCTTCTCCATGGGACTTGGTAGAAGAATGTGAGAGCTGCAGCCACACATGGAGGGAGAGAAGGCCAGCAAAAATCAGCAGGAATGCTGATGCCCTCAGCCATCTCAGCAAGGAAGAAATCTCAGTATTCCAGAGAAATAAGTGCTAATAAAGGAGAATATTTGTAGCTCAGAGTTGATATGAGACATCCTTGGTGCTTTCTGAGCTTATTTGTTCCCTTGCTGATGTTTCATTACCCAAACTAGGCAACCTGATGTTACCTAGTTTGAGTAGTGAAACATCTGCAAGAAAACAAGCAAGCTCAGAGAGCAGCAAGGACCCCTTAAGATCTAAAGTATTGTTGGTAAACATGGTAAGCAGAGAGCTATGTTAGTTTATGATAGCCAAGCATCAAAAGGAGTCTAAGAGCACCTTTTCAGACCGAGGCACTTTATTAAAATGCATAAGTGATGTCACAGTTGACTTCCTCAGATGCATGGAGTGGTTAAATTGAAGCAGGATTTTTGTGGTCAGGAAAATTGTCAAGGGCTTTCAGTCTTCTTAAATGGACATATGCCACTAGCACTAGCTGTCGCTCACAAAAACGTTAATCAAATTTGTTTGTCAAAAAAGTTTTTTCCCCAAAACCCCTTCTTCTGATTCTAATGCAGGGTTTGCCAACCTTGGCAACTTTAAGACTTGTGGATTTTTACTTCCAGAATTCCGCAGACGTCCATCACACCTTCAAGTTGCCAAGATCGGGAAGCCCTTTTCTAAAATATCCTTGGCATGAAATAGAAAAGAGAAATATCCTTTGTCCTGCCTAAAAGCACAACAGCTGCAAACATCATCTAATTGGCACCTTGAGAAAAGCTATATCATGAGAAAATATGATTGCTATGTAGAGAACCAATACCTTTTCATATCAACAGTAGCCATTCCATTTATGTAACTATGGGGCTACATGACTGATACTTTCACTGTAGAAGAAATAATTAAACAAAATGAATGGAGAATCTGCGATTTGGATTTAATGACCCAATATGGGTTCTTTTTGGCTACCATGTCATTAGCATGGGTAGCAGACCAAAATAAAAGGAACTTTTACAAAGAGGGAAAGAGAGAAAAAGAAAGCTGCAAAATACATATTTGTTCCCCTCGCTGCTATATTATTAGTGCCAATCACTAAGGGGTACATTAGATAATTGCGCTGAACTTCACTGTTAAGGCTTTTATGATAGACTCAGGGCAGTGGGTACGCATA
The DNA here is from genome assembly GCF_009769535.1 of Thamnophis elegans. Lineage (NCBI taxonomy): Eukaryota > Metazoa > Chordata > Lepidosauria > Squamata > Natricidae > Thamnophis > Thamnophis elegans. The sequence continues at coordinate 38,692,063 of NC_045553.1, forward strand.
CAATGAAAGCATTAAGCATTACTCTTTTGGCCCTATTTTGGCTTCTTTTAGATGAAGGAATGTCATTTTATTCTCATTTTTTTGTCATTGGTATTTGAAGGAATGCCACACTGCTCTTTATGGGGGACTAACTCTTAGCACTGGCTTCTTACATACATCAGTGACAGCCAATTGGAGACCCAGCGGCTATACAACTGCCACAACAGTTTGATTTAGCCTCATATCCTTTCTCTCTTCTCCCCCCCTCCCCCTTTCCTCCATAGTGTTAGCTTTCTAACACTGGAAATAAATAAATCTAAAGAACAAAAAATAAATAATGCTAAAGAATAATATTTCAGTTTAGTGCCTCCCAGCCAGTGTTAGTTTCTGATGAATGCCTGAACAAGCCCCGCAGTTTTCTTGCAACCTCTTCCAGAAGTGTTTTGACCTTGCTTTCTTCTTCCTAGGACCGAGAGGGGTTATCACCCAGCTGGCTTCAGGCAGGATTAGAACTCGTGATCTCTTGATCTCCAATCTGGTGCTTTAACCATTACACCAAACCAGGTCTATGTTTTTGTAGATTTTCATGAGTGTAGGCATGCTGGTCTTGTTGTATTCGGGTCTTTTCCCGAGTAAGATTGAGATTGTCTTGGCAACGTTGCCAAGACAATCTCAATCTTACATGGGAAAAGACCCGAATACAACAAAACCAGCATACCTACACCAGTGAAAATCTATGAAAATATGATCTATCTATCTATCTATCTATCTATCTATCTATCTATCTATCTATCTATCTATCTATCATCTATCTATCTATCTATCTATCTATCTATCTATCTATCTATGTTGTATTTGTGCTGATAAATAAATAAAGGGAGACTAGTATAGATCTATTTCAAGCTATTTAGCTCTCATCAGCTAGCCATACCCTTACTGGGATTAGAACCTGTGCTATCTTTCTCTCTCTCTCTCTCTCTCTCTCTCTCTGTATCTCTATCTATCTATCTATCTATCTATCTATCTATCTATCTATCTATCTATCTATCTATCTATCATCTATCTTCCTAACCTTACAAGTATAGGTGAACATTTATTCTCTGATTCTGTGGTGGAGCGAAGCTTAATGGAGCTGTGGTGTCACAGTGGTTAGAATGCAACATTGCAGGCTGACTCTGCTCACTGCCAGGAGTTCAATCCTGATCGGCTCAACGTTGACTCAGCCTTCCACCCTTCAGAGGTCAGTAAAACAAGGACCCAGATTGTTGGGGGCATTATGCTGACTCTGTAAACTACTTAGAGGATGCTATAAAGCATTGCGGAGTGGTATATAAGTCTAAGTGCTATTGCTATAATCCTATTCATTATTTGATTGGAGAGTGGCATTAAACCTTTCACATGTATTCCACTCCATAGACCAAAAAAAAAAAAAAAAGTGAAGGATGAATTTGTCCTCCAACTTTTACACTGCCTGGTTTGGCAAACTTTCTTTATCACTTTGGGGAGACTCAAAGAGGCGGAAAGAATGCAAAAGCTACCCAACTCTGGCTTAAAAGTGTTACATAATGTCTAAGTAGTGCAAACCCCATTTTAAGATAGTGTTTCCTTAAGAAAGCACAACAATGTTTGATGCAAAGCACACCCAACTTATGTCAATTATTGATGGCTGAATCTTACAAGGAGCAAAGTGTGGATGGACTTCCCAAGGTAGTCAGCATTTAGATTAAGCTTCACAGACTCTCTTCAATTGGCACAGATTTTAACGGCATTTTCGTTCAGCCAGCTCCTGATGGGAGGCTGATTTTGTACGTGCCATGGTAATGAAACACAGCTCTACTCTTTCAAGGGCAAGAAAGGATGGGAAACCTGCATACCACTGATGCGTCTATGGCCATACCTGCTTTTAGCAGCCCAACATCAGCAGGAAAACATATTTTGCCCACTCTGCCTTCTTGCTCTGGCTGTCCAGGGATTGAGCTGTAAAGTGAGGTTTCCTGTTCTTTTTGTGCTATAAGAAGCAAGCACTTTTTTTTTTTTACAGAAGTTGAACAGGACAAATAAAAATAGAAAGACTAGAAGCATCAGTCAAGACATTTGGAAGCTGGATCATGTAGAAAGCTCAGCAGCTGAGGGGTTTGAATGGCGTTGCCAGGGAGTTCTTTCAGTAATATTCAGAGAGACAGGGGTTGGAGAAGATGAAGCATCTAAGGAATTCTGAGGAAAGCAAAATAAAATAAAATAAATAAAGCTGTGATGGCTTGAGTGTAAGTATCTTGTATGGAAATTCCATAATCCTTATTAGGAACCCACAAGGACATTAATGTAGGCTGTGCTCTAATCTTCTGCTGAAATCTGCCTCCCAAGTGCCTTAAAGATTTCCCCTCCTTTGAAAACAGTTCCCAAATCAATTAGTTTCCCATTAAATTTAGTGAGCGTGCAAAAGAACAGTTTACACAAAACTACTGACCACTCACCAATGCAATATGTTCTGCTGAAAATCCAGTTAATCCTTCCATGCAGCGAGCAAAATTTGAAAGACCTGAGTTTGCTACCACCCTCCATGTTTAGGGGGAAGGGAAGTTTGAGCTAAAGATACTTCCAGGATCATTTTTTTATTTTCTAAACCAGCTGTCCCAGTCCTGCCGTTCATTCTCCAATTGTGGGAATTTCAACTCCCAACATTTTCAGCAATGACCTTACTGGTTGGGAAGTTCTGGAAGTCGGAGCAACATATTCAAAGAGCACTCAGGTTGGAGCAACCTGAGACAAACAACAATAATATCAGCAACTATAGAAAATATTGGAGAATATGAAGCTACATTAAATGTCCATTGTGCCACTGAAATAATCCCCTTCCAAATCTAAAACAGCGGTTTCTGGAGACAAAAAACATCCTAAGGATCAGTGGTGGGTTTCAAAATTTTTTTGAACCTACTCTGTGGGTGTGGCCTCCTTTGTGGGAGTGGCTTGCCAGCCATGTGACCTGGTGGGAGTGGCTTGCCGGCCATGTGCTCTCTCTCTCTCTCTCTCTCTCTCTCTCTCTCTCTCTCTCTCTCTCTCTCTCTCTCCTTCCTTTTGTCTCTCTTGTCCCTTTCAATGGAACCCATTTAATGGCTCATGTGATATGTTGTCGCTGGGGTGGGTATTTATTATATTATTTTATTAATTTACTAGCTGATAACCCGGCATTGCCCAAATATTCCTTTATAGGGGGAAAATGTCCGGACCAAACGTAATTTCTAAAGTTGGATTTTTCCCCTTACCAGAGGGAGCCCCCTTGTGGAGTACTGTGAAGCTGTTACCATGGCAACTCCACTGCACTATATAGTAGAAGCCATTTTACGGCAGCACAGTAGAAGTCATTTCAAGGCACAACAGGCTGTATCTTAACAGAACATATCCCCCTGAGGAGTAATAGGGGTGTCTTACACAGACAGTATTTGTTTCCAGATAGTAAGTCATCTGTATACCAAGTTTGGTGGAAATTGCTTGAGACATTCCAGAGTTATGCTGGAATATAAACACACACAGAGAACCAGTTATAGATATAGATATAGATGATATAGATATAGATGATGATATAGATATAGATATAGATGATGATATAGATATAGATGATGATATAGATATAGATATAGATGATGATATAGATATAGATATAGATATAGATATAGATATAGATATAGATATAGATATAGATATAGATATAGATATAGATATAGATATAGATATAGATATAGATATAGATATAGATATAGATATAGATATAGATAGATAGATTATATGATTATTCTCTTTTATTAGTTTTATTGTTTTTATATGAGGTTTTTATATTCCTGTAAGCCACCTTGAGTCATCATATGTGAATAGGCAAAATAAATTTCCTTTTAAAAAAAAACAGCAGCGGCAATCTGTGCTGAATTTCAACCCTACGTCAAACAAATCTAGAAATGATGCCATTTAACAATCTGGAAAGATATATTAGGGTCTGTTTGGACTGAAGAACTGAGATTTTGCCCTCTACCTTTAAAATGGGAATGCTTTTATAACATCCAGACAGACAAACCTGAGACAGAAGTGGTTCCCTGGATATAAAAAGTGGCTGCTACTTCTATAAAGAAGTAATTGAATGTTTCAAACCTTAGTAGAACCTTGGAAAGCCCCCCCACCCCACAAAAAAGGGGGGAAACTAAGCTGACAAATACCATAGCTTCACTCTTAAGTGAAGAAGGGGTTCCATTATAGCAAACAAGCTAAATTGCACTCACTTTCAACATGTTTTCATAGCATGACTTGTCAGCAGCTTTTGAAATATTTGATATGTATATATTTACCTATTGCCCTAAAAGCATCTTTCTGCACTTAGATCTCAGAAATTGCATATAAACCAATATTTAAGTCTTCAAATACTAACATTTCCAGTATTTCAAAAGTCACCGCATGAGCTGAGTGACAAGATCCAGGATGCCTAGCTAGCTGCTGGCCCATTAATATATCTCTAGTATTATCAGGGCAGTTCTATATATGTGTTAGGGACGCACTGCAAATCCAGGGAAAGTACTACACCCTGGGATTCTGGACCCCCAATTAGGATTTCAGAAATTAAACTTCTTATTTTACGTGTAAGCAAATACATAATGATGGACAGGTTGCATAAATGACAGCTTGCTTTGTTTTTGATTGTACATATTAAATTTTGGGCCAAATGGGAAGAGTGCCTGATATGAAAGCATTTTTTTTGTTTGAGTGACAATATAAAGAGTATCTTAAAAAGCCACAACTTAATCTTGAGGTTAGAGAGATGTGGAGACAAAGGATCTTCAGAGGAATTTTCTACAGATCTGTACCTCAACTAAGCTCTGTACTCTAATGGCAGAAAGTGAAGTGGAACTAAAGAGCCTCTTGATGCGGGTGAAGAAGGAGAGTACAAAAGTTGGCTTGAAATTCAACATTAAGAAAACTAAAATCATGGCATCTGGCCCTCTCCATTCCTGGCAAATAAATGGGGAAGAAATGGAGAAAATGATAGATTTTTATTTTCCTGGGATTTAAGATCACCGCAGATTAGGACTGCAGCCAAGAAATTAAAAGACGCTTGCACAAGGGGGGAAAGCTATGGCAAATCTAGACAGCATATTAAAAAGCAGAGACATCACCATGCCAACAAAAGTGTGTAGAGTCAAGGCTATGCTTTTCCCAGTTGCAATGGATGGCTGTGAAGGTTGGACCATAAGAAAGGCTGAGCGCCAAAGAATGGAGGTCTTTGAACTGTGGTGCTGGAAAAAACTCCTGTGAGTCCCTTGGACTGCAAGGTGATCAAACCAGTCAGTCCTAGAGGAGACCAATCCTAACTGCTCTTTAGAAAGCCAGATCCTGAAGATGAAACTTTGGCCACATAATGAGAAGGAAGGACTCAATGGAGAAGAGCCTAACGCTGGGAAAGATTGAGGGCAAAAGAAGAAGGGGACGACAGAGAATGAGGTGGCTGGATGGAGTCACTGAAGCAGTTGGCATGAACTTAAATGGACTCAAGAGGATGGTAGAGGACAGGAAGGCCTGAAGGAACGTTGTCCATGGGGTCAAGATGGGTTGGACACGACTTCGCAACTAACAACAAGCTCTGCACAGCTTTGCAGAACCTACCATAAAGGTGTTTCGTACCTCTTAAGTGAACAAGAATCTCTCAGATGGGGGAAGAGGAAAGGCTGGTCTGCCACTCTGATGTAATGACACCCTGAAAGTTGACATCTTAATATATAGATTGATTGTGCCCTGAGATAGCACTCTCAGGAAAGGATGAAAATCAATTTGTTTTAGCCTGAGGGAAGAATGGACAGGTTCACATATTGATTTATGAAACGAAAGAGTTTATTAACTCAAGACCACCACAGGCCCAGACTCAAGAAGATGGGCAAATGGTATTTGCTGGTAGAAAACGATGGGAAGAGGTGCACAACCTCACATTGCCCAGATATTCATTTATACCAAAGGGCATTGGAGAATCAATGGACATCCTCCTCTTAACCAGAGGTGGGTTTCACATAATTTTACCACCAGTTCGCCATGCAACAAAAATGTGCAGTGACGCCTTTTGCACATGCGTGCATCAGAGGTGGGTTGCTCCTGGTTCGGACTGGTTTGGTTGACGCAGTAGTTGAATTCATGCCTGGGTCGCAAAACTGGCAGCGACCCAGGCCTGCCACGCCCCTGAACCAGGTCCCTCGCCACCACTGGGCCACTACCATTTTGGTTTTTAATGACTGCGCATGCGCGAAGAAGAATTTACATTGAACAGCAGGCACACATTGCACGTGGGTTGTGAACCAGTAGTAAAAGTGGCAACAACCCACCCTTGGGTCATGCATCTTTCCACACATGCGCTTTGCTCGTGCATGCAGCTTGCACGCATGCACATGGTTTAGAAATCATGGCTAAATAGGACCGCATAGCATCAGGTTGGGTGCACAGGAGTGGGTTCACCTGCAGGTTGCCACTACCGGTTCACCCAAACCGGTCGGAACCAGCTGAATACCACCTCTGCTCTGAATCCAGAATTGCTCGATTTCTGCATCTTTCAGATGGGTGTATTTCCACTTCCGGAATTCGGCTGGCTGGGGAATTTTGAGAATCGAGGTCTACACATCTTAAAAGTTGTAGAGATGGAGGTTTCCATTTCGCCCCCGCTCATCAATATAATTTACCTAGCCACCTCTCCTTGCATACATGACCTGAACCTACATATATTTGGAAACACAGCCACAAGAAGAAACAAATAATAGATGGATAAGCGATAAATTGTCCACCTCTTGCATGAGGTGGGAGAAGTAGGTATTTATTGATAGAACTGAAACAGAGCTGAGTGTTACCCCCAGTCCCCATCTCCACATGATCTTTTGTAGAAGGTTTGTGAAGATGTTAAAAACATATTGAACAAAATCAAACCCCGTAGCATTGAATAGATTTTCTCCAACTAGGTTTCATCCAGATGGGCTGGGACTACAATTTTCAGAATTTTCACCAACAAAGATTTAGAAAGGTTAAGGTTGGTCAGTGTCCAAGACATCAAGCTTGATACCACCCAGCAGCTTATCTGAAAATTATTACTGAACCACCCTCCTCCAAGCTAGCAAGGCAGAATCTGATTGCGATGGAACGCACAACAGAATTTAACAATTTTCCCCTACAGTCATTTACTACGACCGTGGAATTGACCTTCAAAATGCTTCTGAATCGCGGATGAACATAGCACAGAAATCAGCCTAAGGAAGCCAGGCTGATTTTTGGCTGGTTGAAGTAGGCAAGGAGCCAGAAGCTTCACCTGAGAGAGGCAAAGCTGTTGCAAGGAAGGAAGGAAGGAAGGAAGGAAGGAAGGAAGGAAGGAAGGAAGGAAGGAAGGAAGGAAGGAAGGAAGGAAGGAAGGAAGGAAGGAAGTTAGTTGTCAATATCCTGTCAGGGTTCCGAGTAATAAATCCATTACAAGCAAAAACTCAAAAGCAGGTGAACTCCTCAAGGAATAGCTTTATTGGAAATATCAAATTGACACATATCTGGTGAAAACTAACTCTAAGGAGCCCCTTGGTTGTCACCTAATTAAAAGTAAAAGTTTTCCCCCTTCAAACCCAAACAATCAGTCACATGGTCCAATCATGGCAGCGTCCTCAGGTTTGGTAACATCACTCCTTCTTCCTCCAACCAGGTGTGAGAACATCCTTGGTTCACAGGGGAAAGTATTTTATTTTGGCTACATAATCCCAGCTGTGAGGGATGCGTTGGCTCAGTGGCTAAGACCCTGAACTTCTCAATCAGAAAAGTTGGCAATTTGGCTGTTCCAATCCCTAGCGTCACGTAATGGAGTGAGTTCTTGTTACTTGTCCCAGCTTCTGCCAACCTAGCAGTTTGAAAGGACATAAACATGCAAGTAGAAAAATAGGGACCACCTTTGGTGGGAAGGTAACAGTGTTCCGTGTGCCTTCGGCATTTAATCATGCCAGCCACATGACCACGGAGATGTCTTTGGATAGCGCTGGCTCTTCGGCTTTGAAACGGAGATGAGCACCGCCCCCTAGAGTCAGGAACAACTAGCACATATGTGCAAGGGGAACCTCCACCTTTACTACTATCTCTAGTCTAGTCCCGCTCCCTCTCCCTCGCTCCAGTGTGGCAACACTGAAGCTCCAAGATGACTTCAGCCAGGTCCACTTCAGAGTTGACATATCCCTTCTTAATCATCCAGAGACTCAGAAGAAGACCCCTGGCCTTGCAGTCAGAAATCCCCATTAAAAACGGAGGCTTTGTTTCCAGTTGACATTCTGAATCCTGGCAGGGAGGGGGGGGGAGACTAAGTTCTTCTCCTCATCTCCATTCCCAGCCCTGTCATTTCATTTGAAGCAGCTCTTTGCTTTTACCCTTTCATGAGGGCACGGAAAGGCGGGGGCAGCATTTGCTCACTGATATTTCAGAATCTCTAATTAATGGGGAAAAAAATTATTCAGCCATTTAAGCATTTAACAAGGTATTCAAGTAAATACAATTTCCATTTAGTCATTCCATGCCCCGCACCCCGCCAATAACCACCTACTGCCCTTGGCAAGATGTCTCTGGAAATGAGCATCTCTGCAAGTATTCCTCTATTCTTTTTTTTTTTTCCCTGCCGAACTCTCAGGTCAACCTCCTCCAGTAGTTTAAAGATCTATCACAAATACAGAACAAAATAATTCAAAGGTACCAGAAACAGCACTGGAGGCATTTTGCATTCTGAAATAGCAGATGTTTAGTTTCAAAATATCTGTATCGAGTATCAAGTATCAGCATCAAGTGCCCTTTGCAATGTGATGAGAACTTCAGCTTGGAACCTCATCAGGACAGGAAAACTAGTCTTTGGAGACACAAAGAGATTCCCCCCCCCCTCTTCTACTTGCAATCGGACTTTGAGTGAATATCTATCATTCTTTCAGTGTTGCAATCTCGGCACAGTATTTTTTTTAACTTTGTTTTCAGCTTTGTAATCTCTTGCAAGATGACCTTCAATCATCTTGATTTCCTGCCTGGGAACACCAGGAGTTTTTAGCTATTCTCCAGCTGATAGGACAGCTATGTTTAGGATTTCAACTCTTCCCCAAATTTTAGGACAGGAGTCACTCACATAGATTTCCCCTTCCCCATCCCGCCCATCTGCGAAGCTGGAAAGGGTGGGGACCACTGTCCTGGGGGATGAAGGTCCCATATTGTGAACTGTTTTCCTTTGCCTTCTACATTTGCAGATGTTTCCAACAGTTTCATCCATTTATTATCGACTTCTACCTCTCTATCGATACACTTTTATATGCATTTAAAATATCCAAAGTAATTTGCAAATGTATTGAACGGGGCTGGATGTGAACTAAAGTGGAAGAAAGATGGTTTAATCCAATTTGAGCATTTATAGGAAGTAGAGGTTCAAGGAACTAAATGCAGAGGGAGAACATATATAGCATCGCATATGGTTAATATCATCCTATGTCTTGAAAAATACAATTATCTAATTACGCTGTTGTGCACAGCATGAAAAAGCAATAGTGTGATGACATTATGTCTCATAGGTATATATTTACACAGGGACCTAAGAAGTTATCTTGTGCTGAGTCAGACCTTTGCTCTAATAAGCCAAAAGGTGTTGAATCTACGACCTCCAGATGTTGCTCATTAAACTTCCCAGCATCTCTGACCTTTGGTGAGGCCAGAATGACAATCTAGCCTGCAATCATTTGTCATGAGTTTCCGAATGAAGATGCCAGGAATTCAATAATCTTCCTGCAGACTAGATTTCTGACTGAACTGCAGTCCCAATGTAGCATTCATTTGAGAATAAGTTATAATGACTGGGTACCAGTGTCAAAAGTCCCCATCTATGTGTCTAAGTATATAGTTATTTTCATATTCACACACCAGAGTGGATCTCTGGTCCTGATCCATGGGAAACAAAAATACGCTCCAACACAAATTTGTGCTTATCAATGGCTGCTTCCAATACACATGGCAAAAAGATCTGCGTTTTACCATTGTTAGATTTCAGAAAACTTGTTTATATGAACCTAAGGTGGAGATACATACACCCCGTGTTGATTTGCACAAGTGATGTTAAAGCTAGACATTATCTTAAGCTAGTGCAAGACTATTGGACTTTAAAAAGGCCCAGCCATATATTCTTCCCCCATTTCTTTGGAAAAGGGACATATTTTATCTATCTATCTATCTATCTATCTATCTATCTATCTATCTATCTATCTATCTATCTATCTATCTATCTATTAGACTTCTATACCGCTTAATAGGGCTTTCAGCCCTCTCTAAGCGGTTTACAAATTTTTTAGCAAATTGAGTCAGCAACTTGCCCCCACAGTCCGGGTCCTCATTTCACCCACCTCGGAAGGATGGAAGGATGAGTCGACCTTGAGCCGGTGAGATTTGAACCACTGAATTGTAGATCGCAGTCAGCTGAAGTGGCCTGCAGTACTGCACCCTAACTACTGTGCCACCTCAGCTCTTACACACATAGAACCAAATCAAGAAAGCCCCTGAACACAACTGATATAGGGGCTGGTGGCACAGTGGTTGGAATGCAGTATTGCAGACTAACTCTAACCACTGCTAGCAGTTTGATCCTGAATGGTTCAAAATTGACTCAGTCTTCCATCCTTCCAAGGTTGGTAAAATGAGAACCCAGGTAGTTGGGGGCTGATTCTATAATCCGCTTAGAGAATGCTGTAAAGCACTATGAAGCAGCATATAAGTCTATTGCTAGATGGATGGATGGATGGATGGATGGATGGATGGATAATATGTAAACTATATGATGTATCTGTAGGTGGGAATTATAATTGGGAAGGGAGTTTGCTAGATATAAAACTACCACTGCCTTGCACACAAGGTGGCAAATTGAAAGAAGGTTGATACTTAATGTTTTGCAACACCTACCTAGAGGCTTTGTTAGATCCAGGGGAAAAACAGTAATGAGGTACGCTAGAAAATGTGTTATCAACTAATATGCTTTCATTAATGTGTCATTAACTATCACTTCACTTCAAGCCTAGACAACAGCAAGGGAGGTGAGGAGAAAAGAGGAAATCAATTCTCCAAAGAAGCTTTTTTCTCCATTTTATTTATTGGGGGGGAGGAGGGAGGAATAAATCTCTTTTTGATGTCCTTGGCACGTTTAAATCAGATGTGTTCACCAGTCAATTTAGCTCTGGCAATGTTTTGCTATGGAACCTTCCTCTAACCGGAACAGCCGCTGTAGTTGCAAAGAATTTATTACTGTTGTTCCTTTGAATTGCACCGCTCAAGGGCCTGGTATTCCAACTTTGTACACCCCACCAAGGTCAATGATACTTGGGCCCCCTGCAGCTGTTAGTCAACTGAAAAGCAGGAAAGGCAGCTGGCACAGGAATTGAACAGTTTCCCTGGTATCTTTGATCTATAGATTGGCCTAAAAAACAACACCTGGAGATCTTTATTGGCACTTGGGAATATCATCCTGGAGGCAAGGAGACAATTTCCCTTTTTCTCTCCAAGATTAGAGAGTGATCTACAAGTCAAACCAGCACGATGCATCTCTCAGGTTCTGTGTGGATGAGAGACAATAGGTATGCTGGAATCTAAATTCCTAAATTCAGACAGATGGATGAGCAAGGGAATCAAACTGTGATGGATTCTGCAACTGGAGGTGTGTGTGTGTGTGTGTGTGTGTGTGTGTGTGTGTGTGTGTGCCTGTCTGTATTCCAGCAAGCATAGAATTGTTTCCCATGGAGGAGATGGTACATCTGAGAGAGAAACCATGATTAAGAGGCTGCACACTCCTAAACTGGAGGAAGGAAGAGGTTTAGGGTAATCACAGCTTGGACTCTCTTCTCCCTCGGGAATGTGCAACCTCTTAATTTGGGCTTCTCTCTGAAATATACCTCCTTCTCCCTGGGAAACCATGGTGCTCTTGCCCGAAATCCCCCACTGCTTTCTCAAGGTGGCACATTCCATCACATCAACATTCTGCTCTGGAGTTATTAGCATGGTCCTAGCGGGCTTCCTTGCAGAAGGAGATAAGGCACAGACATTGTTTGGAAAGGGGTTGCTTCAGGGGTGAGTTTCTCGCCCCGTTCCAACCAGTTCGGTTGGAACGGGGCCGGCAGTGTCCTTGTGCACGCGCGCAGCGCACGCATGCGTACTAGCGTCTGTGCGATGCTCCAGCTGCTCCTGGAGGATCGCACAGGTGCTGTATGTGTCCTGCGCATGCGTGGAAGCGCAGAACTCGTCAAAACCGGGTAAGGAACGCGGGCGGGCGGGTGGGCCCTTCGCCGTTCCCGGAAGTTACTTACTTCCGGGTTCGCTGACCAACCGGTTCACGGGAACCGCTGCGAACCGGTTGAAACCCACGCCTGGGTTGCTTCCTTACTAGTTCAGACCACCTGTGATGCTTAGTCTCAGTAGCCAGGGTTAGTATGAACACTGACTAGGGTTAGTATCCCCAATTTCTAGATACAACCCAATGCACCAAATATTCAAGGCAATCAAAGTATGTAAACAAGACTTTTCTGCATGTGTGATGCAAGTTACCATCCTAGAACAACAGAGTAACACGGGCATTTCTTATAGCAATAGCACTTAGACATATATACCACTTCACAGTGCTTTACAGCCCTCTCTAAGTGGTTTTACAATACAGCGTATTGCCCCCAACAATCTGGGTCCTCATTCTACCCACCTCGGAAGGATGGAAGGCTGAGTCAACCTTGAGCCTGATGAGATTCGATCTGCCAAACTGCTGGCAGCCAGTGATCAGCAGATGTAGCCTGCCGTACTGCACTCTAACCACTACGCCACCGTGGCCCATTCATAAAATGGCTGACCATCTTATAAAAGATGGTCAGCCATTTGTACCCTGGTGTGATTTTGCCATTAGTTTGAATGGGTGAACAAGTCATGACATAGGGAACACTACGTCCAGTTTTATGGATGGAAAGATTAAAGAGGGGAAATACCCCTTCCCACTTTAATTTGACTGCCCCTTTTCCTGAAATTGTAACTCAGCCCATGCCCGGCAGTCCTTTGTTCATGCAAAATAAAAGTTCTCTCAAATGTCCTTCTGAGAAGGGCTCCCCTGGCATACCTGGGCTGTAATTCTGCTATAAGGCCACTTTCTTTAAAAGGGTTCTTGCATTTCAGTGTATTGATTTGTCCTTTTTTTTTGAAAAAAAAGTTGATTGTCATATCCTGGGAAGAGAAACACATATATTACCCTAATCTATAATATTAATGGACTGATTATCTCATGGGAAATAGAGAGTGTTGCAAAGATATACTGATAGGCTGGAATCAATGGCTATGTAGATGTTCTCTAAGGTTTCCTTGTTCAGACTTGCATTCTTCCTCCCTTCCTCCTTTCCCCATATCACATCTGCCAAGGGAAGGTCTGCACAGCAGCCTGCCTATCAGCTGTGTTCCTGACAGCTTGAGTGCTATAATATGGACCTGTCAAAACCTCTCCAGTAAATGACAGCTTTGCAGAATTAGCACCCTCACTCCTACATAAGTGAAAGCGGGAACTGAGCGTACAAGGAATCTCCAGACCCATTCTTTCTCCAAATGTATTCAGTTGCATTTCCCTTTTGTGGAAGGAAAGAAGAGTCAGGAGGAAGAAATAAGCAACATAACCCTGCCATTTCTGTACAATATCACTCCAGAATGCTGTGGTTCTTCAATGCAGCCATTCAAATCAGCTTATAAAATTCTGGGCTTCAACAATAATCTATGCTCTCTATAGTGGTACAGGAGTAAGCTCACTTCTACCCTCTTCTATATTTATGTTAACCTTCCTGTTCTAAAACTGGGGGGGGGGGGTTGACACAGATTTTGGGTTTCTGATTTTTGAAAAACACTGGCTCTAGAAGGGGGCAACTGGCCCAGTTAAGCTTAAAAACCTTTTGAAAAATGCCAGGTTTCTTTATATAGCAATAGCTCTTAGATTTATATACCGCTTTACAGTGCTTTTACAGCCCTCCCTAAGCGGTTTACAGAGTCAGCCTCTTGCCCCCAACAATCTGGTTCCTCATTCTACCCACCTCGGAAGGATGGAAGGCTGATTCAACCTTGAGTCTGGTGAGATTCAAACTTCCAAATTGCAGGCAGCTGGCAGTCAGCAGACGTAGCCTGGAGTATTGCCCTCTAACCATTGTGCCGCCATGGCTCAAACATCATTATTTCAGCTAAGAGCATGTGTAAAATATAGTTAAGTACACATCTCAAACTGTTTAAGAAACCAGAATATTCCCACAGTGGCAACTCCTCCCCGTTAATGAAAAGCAAGCTGTACTTTATTTGCTGTCCTTCTAAGTGTTTAAAGCTACAGATAGTAAATATTATGGATTTTGTTTGCTCTGCATGAGATATGAAATAGCCCATAGGCTGAAGCTTGGTGAGGTGACACCTCCATATCTCAGTTGATATGAGGCGCTTCTTAATGTGACTTTTCCTTCCTAACTTGATTTATTCATATTCTGTTAGAATATATTCTCATATTCATGTATAAAATCTATTAGCATTAAATGGATACACTGGAATTAGAATATTAAATGGAACTCAGATTTTGGAAATGCATAGACATAAAACTCCTCAACAATTCTTTAGAGCAGGCGGTTTTGCATAGGCAATGAATTAATTAGCAGTCTCCAGCACACTTCCTTTCACATTCTTGGCAGAGGGGGAAAATTAGACTTGCCACCGACACCCTGGCTCTTGATAATAGGAATATTATTTTTAGGACTTGTCTGAAGTTCACATGGAGGCATCTAGAGAATAGGATTTGTTTACACACTATTAATGGTAGGCAACAGCAATTCACTTCTAAAATGTGAAAGGACCATCAGGGTGAACGGAAGCTAAAGTAGAAATAGTGCATTGCAGGTTAACCCTCTCACATCATGATGTGCGTCATCCCAACAGTTCTACCATCAACCATATCAAGGTGGAAGGCCAGCTAGGAAAATCACTGAATTGTGAATTTATGTGTAAATACCCACTGTCACTTTGGATAGGATCACTGTGAATGTCTTCTGTGGGATATATCCTCTTTGCAGACTAGAATGTTTCTGGATATAACATCAAAAACGTCATCGAAAAAGCACAACGGAGAATGTTCTTTCTGCGCCAACTCAGGAAGCTCAAAACTGCCCAAGGAGCTGTTGATTCAGTTCTACAGAGGAATGATTGAGTCTGTCATCTGCACCTCCATAACCGTCTGGTTTGGTTCTTCAACCCAACAAGACAGACACGGACTTCAACGGATCATTAGAACTGCAGAAAAAACAATTGGTACCAACCTGCCTTCTATTGAGGACCTGTACACTGCACGAGTCAAAAAGAGGGCTGTGAAAATATCTACAGACCCCTCACATCCTGGACATAATTTTTTTCAACTCCTAGCCTCAAAACTACGCTATAGAGCACTGCACACCAGAACAAATAGACACAAGAAGAGTTTTTTCCTGAACGCCTTCACTCTGTTAAACAAATAATTCCATCAGCACTGTCAAACTATTCACTATGTCTGCATTACTACTAATCTTCTAATCGTTCCTATCACCCACCTCTTTCCACTTATGACTGTAGGACTGTAACTTTGTTGTTTGTATCCTTACGATTTATATTGATTGTTTCCTAGCATGATTTGATTACTTATTTGTACTCTATGACTATCATTAAGTGTTGTACCTTGATTCGTGATGAATATGTCTTTTATATATATACACTGAGAGCCTATGCACCAAGAACAAATTCTTTGTGTGTCCAATCACACTTGGCCAATAAAAATATATATATTATATTTTCTATTCTATTCTCTGTACTATATTCTATTCTATTCTGTTCTGTTCTATTCTATTCCTCACTTGCCCACTCCTTGTACAGCCCAGTTCCCAACAGGCCATGAAACAGTACTGGTCCATGGCCCAGAGGTTGGAGACCCCGATGTAAGTTTAATTTTAGACCTCCTTGGGCTAGAATCATGTCCCTGGAAACCTGTCCTTTATAGAAAGCTGTTCTGACCCCCCTTCTCCATCCAGGAACGAAAGCCAAAACAGATGTACAAAAGAATGTTTTAATCAGTCCAAGCTCTCGTTGGCTGCAAGCCCAAAATAAACAAAGAGATAATCACTCTGGCAAAAAGGCCTACACTCCGACGCAGTACTGCAAACAGGCTTCTCCCAGCAACTCACTTCTCCAAGTTGGTTTCTGTTAATTCCTGAACATGAACGAGAACGTTGACTCCTGCAACCAGGGCGTGGCACAAACAATCTCTTTTATACTCAGGAGAAGATCTTAATCAGCATCAGCTAAGCACAGTCAGCTCCTACAATTACGCAGTTGTTCCTTCCGTCGAGTAGCCCTTCGCCTGTGTGCATCCTGAAACAACTCCCAAATGTTTTCCTGAACATTCCCTTTGATCCAATGCTCTGCTGCCACCTGGTGGCCAACCAGTCTCTCCTCACCCTGCTCGGAGTCGACAACCTGTCCAGGGTCCTCCACCTCCTCCAAGGCTGACTCATAAGACCCCTCGCTGTTGGAGTCTGGTGGCAGGTCCAATGGCTCCTGCCAGGCCACAACAGAAAGCTATTATGTGACAGCTCACAATAGCTTCCTGGTTCTCACTAATCTCATAATTTGGACTAGTCCCACCTACTCATCTTGAGTAGACATTGTACTCAGATAGATAGGAAGATTACTTAAAGAACAAGGGCTTCAATCAGATGTGTATCTTGGTGCCTGGGTCAGGAGCCACATCCTGGCATTTTCCTTTAGTTTAGACTTATATTTAACCCTGCCAACAATTCACTTTAGCTGCTTCCGAGTTATGTAAAATGTCTATGCCTTTGCCCAATACAGGTTATAAGAGCAAATCTTATTAGCATGAAAATTTGGTAAGCAATATGATGGCTCCGGATAAGGTGAGCTTGATACAGCTACAAAAGAGTGACATTGTGCCTCGGGCTAAGTCAAAAAAGCAAGCAGCATTAATACATTCTAGCTTAGAAAAATCTGAATACTCCAGATCTGGTTTTGATAGAGCTATCCATTGCTCCTGTTGGGTTCCAATGTTTCCTTTCCTTACAGAAGCATCACATATAAACAAACACACAAACACACACAAGTAAATCTCAAAGGAGGAGTTGCCCTGATGGAATACTATGGGATTAAATAGAGACAGCAATGAAATACAGGAATACAGGAGGCTCTATGGGATAGGTAAACAAAAATGTCAATATGGCAACTATAACTGCATGACGGAATCCCTGCCTTGTTTTTATATATGTTGCATGCATGAATAAAGAAATGGGGCTTTGAACATGTAGGCATTTTTTTTTTGACATTGTACTCCTCTCCCTCCTTGGATGCTGCTGAAGAGTATTTTCTTTTTAAAAATTTTTTATTTTAAACACATAAACACATCAACAAAAACAAACACATGACTTAAAACAACATAGGAACAAGAAGTTCCATCATATATCATACAGCAGTTCCGTATCGGTTTCTTTACAGTTAGTGTTTTCCCTTCTATACATTTCTATCTTGCATTCATGGTCCCCTTATTCGTTATCCATTTTTAAGTACTATTTTATATTTATTTATACTTAGCTATTTATAACAAAATATTGTTTACCTATATTATTCTTTATATTCTTACTATCATTTATTCTCTTACATACAATTATAGGTATACATTCACATAGTTATTCTTTTTCTTTGCCATTCTTATGCCTTTGTTATTCCATTTAAAAGGTTATAATATACAGTTTGGGTTGCTTTGTTTACCATCCCTAGCGCCTGTTGTAACATCACCTTATTTTCCCTTTCTTTTCTCCCTCCCTTCCTTCTCTATTTCCTTCCTTCCTCCTCTCCTTCCCCTTCCTTCTTCCCTTACCTCTCCCCTACTCCTACCCTCTCTCTTCCCCTTCCTCCCCTCTCTCCTTCTCTTTCTGTAGAGTATTTTCTAATGAGCTGAAATAAGTAGAAATTTCAAAATTAACATCAGAAGAAACTTCTCAGTACCCTGTTAAGAATTGCTCAATGACAGAAGAGGCTATTCCAGTAGGCAGTATGATTTCCTTAATGAGAAATATTTAAGCCATATTAGGAGGCTTAAATTAGCTGAAGCTGACACTAAAGATCCTGCACTGTCTGGAGAATTAGGATAACTTAACCTTTATGCCTCCTGTACAATTCTGTTGTTGTCTGATGTAAGGCAACAGTGTGAGGAACTTGTGACCTTCTTGATACTGCAGAACAAGAATGCTGTGCAGATCTAATCAACCTGTCCAGTGTTGAGGAATTCTAGTCCAGGATCCGCTGGACGGCTCCTGGTTCTGCACTCCTTAAGCATATCTTCAAAGATTAAACACGGAATTCTTTATGATAGCTTTAAGAATACAACATCGTATGAGGAAGCTCACTGAGATAACCCCTTCTGATCTAGCAAGAAAGACAAATTAGGATCAGCAAGGCATAGTCTCTTTTAGCCATTGAAACTGACTACAGTTGGAGGCTGAAACTGATGGCAATGAGGCTACCACAGTTCAATTCCTCCCCAACCTAATGCAAAAGATAGCATGCAAATGGAATGGGAGGGAGATGAAGCACGCTTCTGTGAGTTCCTTGCAGAAGAGTGAGATAAAAAACATAATAAGCAAAATACATTTCGTGGACAAGGAAATCCTAGGGGGAAGAAATGCAAAGCAGAAGCGGCAGTTGATTTTGAGAGCAAAGATTTCAGCATGACTCCCAGTTGTCCTGTTCAGAAAAGCTGCACTTTTCCCAAATAAATATTTCCAATGTTACTCTACTACTACTCATGTGGGTAGACTGTTAAACAGATGTTCTCCTGCATGGGAGTCTCTTTGTACATTTATGTATGTAGCAGTTCTGAGTACAAAACTCTGTGTATGATTGAGCACTGTGGGGGACTTGGAACAGGTGTAGATTTCTAAAGCTTTAATTAAGGGAAACTTCATTTGAAAAACAGTTAGCGATAATTATAAAAACAAAGAAAAGGTATCATGTTCTTTAAAAGTATCCATTTAACTACAGTCCTTCATTCTAATTCATTCTGCACAGCCTAACATTCTACATTCTCTCCAACGCACTCATATTAAGTTGTTTCCTGCTATTTAGCACCTGTGACCAACTTGTCCCCAACTTAACTAATATTAATTATAAGTAACTAACTAAATGGGAAAGAGAAATTGGTCTCTGCAAAATAGAAAGCACATGAATCAGAGGCAACCGATGCTGGTTGTGAGCTAAGGCGAACATGAATATGAAATATGTACCATCATGTTGACACCTACAATGACTGGCACAGTTTTACAATTCAAGAGCTTCCACTTGGGAAGCAGTACTTGTCCCTTGCGTAGCAACTCTTAAGCAGTGTGCATAATAAAGCCATCTAAATTCATAAAAATCACTAGAAATATAAAATAAAAATATAAATCCAACATAAATTTAAAAGATGAAAAATGTATCCCCATTTCACTCGGTGACTCTGGGATGTTTATAAGTTTAAAAAAACACAATAAAAAGTCACATAAAGGTCTGGACAAAAATGAACGAAGTTAAAAACACGGAGAGAATGTCTTCAGGCCACCAGCCACACCCAAGGCTGCATCGTGTTTTTGAATCCACACATACCAGTTGAGAGAGTCAGGTCTTAAAGGTCTTCCAGAATGCCAGCAGAGTGGGGGCCAACCTCATTTTAGGACAAGATCTTCCATAGGGTTGGGGGCAACAGCAGAAAAGTCTCTCTTCCTAGACCCTAGATCTCTGGGGGCAAACTTATGGCACATGTGCCACAGGTGGCACATGGAGTCCTCTCTGTGGGCACGCAAGTTGTTGCCAGCTGCTCTTCTGGTTTCCGGCCAGCTGGTCTTTGCAGGCACCAGAAAATGGCCTGAAAATGGCCGGAAAAAATGGCCTGAAAAACAGTCTGAAAATGGCCAAAAAACAGGCATGCATGTGCCAGCCAGCTGGTCTTTGGGTTTTTTGGTGCTCTGGCATGCACACATGCACATGTGCATTCTGGTTTGGGCACTTGATGCCGAAAAGGTTCGCCATCACGGTGCTAGATCATCAAGATCCACAAATTATGCAGTTGATTTTCCTGCATTAGGGAAAATCACAGGGTTCAGCACACCAGGAGTGCAATGGATAAGCTTCACCCTGGGAAAAACGCCTAGGGGGAAAAAAAGAGAATAATATAGCAGCTGACACATTGTACGTGAAACAGCAATGCTTCATTTGATGAAGATTCCAGCAAGCATCCAAAGTGGTAAAAATAAAATACCAGGAATAATGGACCTGGGGAATGCCTTTAATCTCAAGGCAGTTATGACACCAACAATATTGTTGCCTGCTTCCTATACATTTCAGCTGTGCACAAAAGGTGAAGGGGAAGGAAAGAAAAAGACTGGCCTTGATAAAGTCTTCATCTCCCTTCTCAAGACTGACAAGAAGGGATCCAATTAGTGCCAATCATATGGAGGAAGACCTGCCCAACTGGCTGTAAAAATAAGTTCACCTGTCAACAGCTTAACAATTCTTGGTGACATCGCTCAGATTGAAAGTAACCCGAAGGATGAAAAGCTTCGGAAAACCAAGGGTCTGAGAATAATTGTCACTTCTAGACTATCAACAGCACGTTAAATATTAATCTGCAAATATCTGTTGCAAAGGAATTCCAATGAAATCTATGAAAATATGATTTGGTGACACATCAATAAAAGTACAAAACAGGTGATTGTTATATCATAAGTATCTTCTGGGCTGAGCAACTGAAAATGTACCTTAACTATAGACATTAGGTGATTTCTTTGCTTTTGGGAGAAGAGTTCCTTAAATTATTTCCCTTCTTCCGTTTGCAACCAGGCCAGTCAGTGGAAGCAGCATTTTCCCCTCTCTAATTAAATTATCACAGGGTTAGGCAATTAATTTTCCCAAAGGGCCACTTGAAAAAACAGGATTGTTAAGGGCTGAACTTAATTCTGCTACTGGTGCCCACGTGTTGAGGGAGGAGGGAGCCCACAGCCTTTACCCTATCGCGGCCCTCACTCTTCTCAGTTTTATCACATTAATAGATTTTTTTAGCATTTTTATTGGATCGACTTCTAACTTAATTAATAGGCTGCAGGCGCAGAAAAGCCTTTCTCTCATCAGCTGACTAAAGGAGACACTCAGCTTCTTCTCCCACCCTCTGAGATGAACTTATTTATGTTTTATTTTCTAACTTCCAATTGACCTCACATGGTCTAGAAATGGCCAGCCAAAGGGCCAGATGTGGCGAGGAGGCATTAAAATGCCCAAGCCTGAATGATCAGCTCTGATTCGACTGGATGTGTATGAAATGGTTATAGTAATCATTCATTCATGATCAATATTGAGGACCTATATTTAGGACTCGTGAATACTGCACGAGTCAAAAAGAGGGCTGTGAAAATATTTACAGACCCCACACATAAATTGTTTCAACTTCTACCCTCAAAATGACTCTATAGGGCTCTGCACACCAGAACAACTAGACACAAGGACAGTTTTTTCCCCCTAATGCCATCACTATGCTTAACAACAAATTCCCACAACAGTCAAATAATTTAATAAGACTGTATTACTATTCTTCTTCTCTTCCTTCCTAGTATCTATCTCGTCCCACTTATGATTATAACCATGTTGCTTGTATCTTTCAATTTATATTGTTTTTATTTGTTTCCTAGTACAATTTGATAGCTTATTATTAATCTTGACTATCGCTAAGTGTTGGAAGTTAAAACCCACCTCTCTCCTAGAAGATGAAATATTTTAGGAAATATTAAAGGGCAGAATATTTCCCCTAAAAGGGAGGCAGAAATTCAGCTCCCCTCCCCCTTTGTCAATGGACCATTAAGGCCTGAGCCAGCCTATTCTACATAACAAATGTCTACCCCTTTCATCTAGCAAACAGAAACTCACCATAAGGCTGGGAAAATTACATCAGCCAGCAAAGCAAACAAGCATTGGTCTCAGGACAGCCTATAAAGTTAGCCGGCCCCTGGGAGTATGACAACCAATCAGAATGCATTTCTTACACAGGAACAGGAAGCTCTGGGGTGGGCCCTGAGAGGGACTCTCAGGTTCTCGATCCTTTTCTGTTCAGGAGCTCAAACCATATGGTCCTGTCTACCATTAAATCAGCTTTCCAAGCAGCTTCCATGTTTCCAGTGTCTTTTTCCCCACTTGGAACTGAACCCAGAAGGACATTTCTTCCAACAAACCTTTGAGATTTCATTATCTACAGTTCTGGCATTCCAGTATAATGTCCATGATGTCAGGTGCCAATTAATGTACCTATCGTGAATCAAACTCCAAACTCCAAATCAAACAGCCCGGTCAGATTCAGGCTTGACGCAGGATTTATGAGAGAAGTACAAGATATTTTTTTTTTGCAGATTTCAGAATGTTGTAACTAAAAGGTACCAATTTCACTTACATGATTTTTAATAAAAAAAAATTAGGACAGATTGTGTTTTAAGCTGCACAGCAGTTCACCTTATCTAATTGTCCTTTCCAATATCTAGTCATTTACAACTGAGGAATACCTGATAAAAGCTCTTCAGATGATTACCTTAATGGATAAAACACAAAACATTTAAAATACACACTGGATATCTGCCCAATCATGGCTTTCTTTTGAAAATCCATGTAAGCAATAATTAGAGTAGGATTTGCAAAATTTACCTCCTTGTCCTGCTCGGGAGAAATAATTGACGTGCTTACAATAACGCTAAAAATACAAGCAACAGGTTGTATGTTTTTAAGGTTCAATGTTTTTCACTCTTTGCCTTTTTCTTAATCAAGTCCAGTTCAATTCTGGACCTGAGGAACCATATCATTGGTGTAAAACAGACAAATTCGATCCACAAAATAGCATCTAAATGACAATTTGAGTATAGTTATACTGCATTAGAGAAAGCATTAAAAGGACAATGTTGAGTTGTATTCCTTGTAGCACGCTCAATTAGCTGATAGATAAACTTGGACACTTTCTCGTAAATTAGCTTTACCAAGGTGTACAAGCGTTTATTAAATATCAGTTGATTTAATTTTTTTCTCATAAATGTGAGAAGCTAGTAAAGTCACATGTAAAGACTGGATTCCCCAAAGACTCGACAGCAAATATTGCTTTTCCCATTTTCTGTATTATTAATGTTCTAATTAAATATGAAGCAAACAATTTTCATTCTCTTGAGCTAGAAGTAGGGTTCACTTTGACCTTGTTTACTTTTTCAACCCGATTTTGACTATTTTTGGAGATATAATCTCAGCATGCCATTGAAAG
The DNA here is from genome assembly GCF_009769535.1 of Thamnophis elegans. Classification (NCBI taxonomy): domain Eukaryota; kingdom Metazoa; phylum Chordata; class Lepidosauria; order Squamata; family Natricidae; genus Thamnophis; species Thamnophis elegans. The sequence goes on from NC_045553.1 coordinate 38,715,425, forward strand.
GCCAAATGTATGCCTACTCCCTCTTCCCCCAACCAGTTTTATATTTCTGAGAGGGCAAGAAAAGATCTGTAAGGAAAGTTTTATTTTAAGCCGCTCATCTAAGTGCCAAGCAATTAATTCTTGTTTTGTTTGACTCACTGATTCTATTCTCTTTTGTCATTCTACAGAAATTACTTGGCCATTTGAAATAGTTGAACATTGGCAAGCTTGAGCCAATGGCTTAAAACAGATTGCCAAAAGAGGTCCTATGTGTTTGAATAAATGTTTAATAAATGTTTGCCAGGCCAAAAAGCCCTCATATCCCCAGGGTCTGGCTATTGTTCAGATTGGAAATTTATTTCTGCATTTCTCTACCACTAAAATCAAGGCTGCCAACAAAAGTGTGTACAGCCAAGGCTATGGTTTTCCCAGTTGCAATGTATAGGTGTGAAAGTTGGACCAGGAGGAAGACTGAGTGCCAAAGAATTTAGGCCTTTGAATGATGGTGCTGGAGAAGACTCCTGCACTGAGTCCCTTGGAATGCAAGGCTATCCAACCGGTCAGTCCTAGAGGAGATCCACCTTGGCTGCTCTTTAGAAGGCCAGATCCTGAAGAGGAAACTCAAATACTTTGGCCACCTAATGAGAGGAAAGGACTCACTGGAGAAGAGCCTCATGCTGGGAACAATTGAAGGGCAAAAGAAGAAGGGGACGTCAGAGAATGAAGTGGCTGGATGGAGTCACTGAAGCAGTAGGCATGAGCTTAAATGGACTCCAGAGGATGGTAGAGTACAGGAAGGCCTGAAGGAACATTGTCCATGGGGTCACGATGGGTCAGACATGACTTCACAACTAACCACAACAAAACCAAGGCTTAAACCAACTTGCCAATGAGAAACCAGCAAGATTGGCATTGGTTATATAAGATGCTACATTGCCTTAAAATAAAATGAAGAAAATATTTTGAGAAGTTACATGCCTATATATATATTATTTCAAGCAATTAGCCATAGCAGCAGCTACATTCAAAAATAAAAGTGAGTCAGAGTTTTGCATTTTTTTTCTGTCTTCCCAAAGCTTTTTTTTTTAGATGAAGTTTTTTTTTTCTCCTCGACTTTAAATAGATCTTTAAATGACATATAGTTTGAAAAGCACAGAGTAGGGTTGTTGTATTTTTGCCCCACAAACTTGCTGACCTTAAGATGTATGGACTTCAATTCCCAGAATTCTTTAGGCAGCAGCTGCTGGCTGAGGGATACTGGGAGTTGAAATCCATATATCTTAAATTTGGCAAGTTTGAAAAAGAGTGGCCTAAAGCTTCCTTAGGCTATGAATGCCTCCTTGATTACTTCTTTAGATATGAGTCCAAGATCCTGAATGCTCTGAAAAAAAAGGATGGATGCAGAAAGTAGAGAACCTTTTAAAGATCTCTTATCTTTTCAGTCCATGTTCTTTAGTCCTGCATGCATTCCAGAGCTGATGGTTATTGATTTACAGTCTCCACGTTCTCATCAGTGGTTCTGTGGAACATTTTACAACAGGTTTTAGGGGACAGTGGGTGCTTTTTACAGCCTATACATTCTTGGGCACAGAGAAACACTGACAACAAAAGAACCATAAATCAAAGTGGTTTACAACCCTAGTCCCGATTTCTATCAGCCCTCAAGGCAATCAAGAAGCCTGATAAGAATTTTCAGGCTGTAGGCTCTTTGACAAGGTTGTTCCTAACAAACAAACCTACAAAGCCCCCCCCCCCCCGCACAATTATCCCCATTGCTTCTCTTGTCACCCATACTTTTATTTCATGGCATAAACTAAAAATCACCATTTACCCTCTCTATTACTATTCCTCCTCCTCCTCTCCTTTTCTTAGCCTCCACCCAATGTTTTCCATCACAGCTGCATCTGCTGAGTCATCAGAAGTCAGCAGTAATGAATCACTGGCAATCTTCATAGCAGCCCTGACTTGTTCTTTTTTTTCTGGAAATATGACAAAGATATATGGGACTTTAAATGTCTATGATTGCTTTCTGGGGGGAAAAAACCCTACATATTTACATATCTACAGCTCCAGATCAGTTATACTAATGCATTTTTGTACAATAATGATTAAACTCTCCATACAGCAAAGGGAGTACTGATGGATCCGATCAAATGTTTTCCCATAACCGTCAATATAGAGAGACATATTTCATCCTTTACTGGAAGAAACAGCATCACAAATAATGGGAATCATGAATAATGGGCATTAAAAGCATCCATATTTGCATCCCTTGTTACATATAACCCACCTCCTTCAAAAACCCAACCATAATTATTGTTTATTGTCTGCATCAGTTAAATTCAATTGCTACCAAAGACCAAGAAGTTAAGAGTGGCCTGACATGATGTGTCGTGGAATCAGATGGGAAAGGACCATTTAGGTCATCAAAAATGAGGAACCTGTCAAAATAGTGAAAGGGTAAATATAGGAATGCCAACATAGCCTCACAGAAATGATTGATTACACAAGGCTTCAGACCAAAGTCTTCTTCCTGTCTTAATCCTTGCAACATATAGGTTATAATTCCATAAGTACCAATAGTTATGTCAATTAGAATGAGAGGAACTGCAATTCACAAATCACCTGGAAAGCACTGAGTTGTCTACTACACAAGGAATCAGTTTAGATCCTCTTATTTTTCTAACCCACCTTAAGTTCTTTTTGCTTCCATTTATGATGACAATGCAGATGTCAACATGTGTTATTTCCAGAAAATCTTATTTTTTTTTCAAAAAAGAACACACCTACCAAGCAAAATTCTCTTGACCCACATTGCTTACTTTTCAACTTTTGATCAAGATGCCACAATTCTCAGCTTTTGGAATCTAGAGCATCACAAGCATGACACTCCAAATACACAGCTGAGGTTCTGTTATTTGTCAAAGGTTGTTGGATAGCTTTCCTGACATTTAATTGACCTGCTCCTTGCTAACTTAAAAAAGGCCTCCTTTTGCTGTCTTTATTCAAGCAGCAACCTATTCAGCTCAAGTTGCTTCTTTCATTTATACAACCCACTTAAAAGTAACTACAGAGCAGCCAAGGGTTGGGAAATAAAACAAAAATGGAACAAGCTACCAGTGAAAGATGGAAATAAGTAATAGCTTCTGATGTCATATTATTTCTACGGTAGTAGAGTCTGTTGCTGTTGTTTTATTTTAGTAGTACATATATGTGCAACAACTGCCTTTTATTTTAGAGATGCAAAGGCTGGCTTCTTAAATTTTAATATTTTAATGCAATAACAAAAGATTCAGAAGGTAAATTTCCATATTATCAATTGCACTCTTCCATACGTGGTGGCTCAGTGGCTAAGATGCTGAGCTTGTCGATCAGAAAGGTAGGCAGTCAGCGGTTCAAATCCCTAGCACTACATAATGGAGTGAGCTGCCATTACTTGTCCCAGCTTCTGCCAACTTAGCAGTTCTATAGCATGTGAAAATGCAAGTAGAAAAATAGGGACTACCTTTGATGGAAAAGGTAACAGCATTTTGTATGCCTTTGGCATTTAGTCATGCTGGCCACATGACCATGGAGACGTCTTCAGACAGTGCTGGCTCTTCGGCTTTGAAATGTAGAAGAGCACCGCCCCCTAGAGCTGGGAATATGTGTGAGAGGAACCTTTACCTTTATATCTATGGGAATAGGCAAAGACTTAATAAATAAAATCCATCAGTAAATACTAGAGTGAGCTTATTTCCCCCAGTATCTGTGGTGAATGGTCTTAACAGTACCAAAGAAAGACCTATGCCTCACATTTGCAAATAGATCTTCTCCCATTCTTTTTATGGTGCTCGTTCTATTCTTTTGTGAGCAAAGCAGATAGGCTTTGTGGGAGAACTGTATGGACTTAATGCAACATTTCGTTTGAAGAGGCTATAGCATCTCATCTCTAAAAGCTTGTCATGAATGCATCTCAGAATGCAAACTTGGGCTTTCCATTCCCGCCTGCAAGGAAAGAAGGAAACCACGAGAACACAATGTAATTCTAGAATTATAAAGCTTCAGACAGCTCTTAGTTATCTTAGGAAGCGTTCCTCATTGGAGCTTTCCGTGGTGCTGAACGGCTTGTCTTACAGTATTTCTTGGCACTACATGAGCTTGTCAGAAATCAAGGCAGCATATAGCACTTGAAAGCAGTCTCTTTGGCTTTGAAGCTAGATTTTGTTTTATTCTGAATGTCTCCATATCATCTTTCAAGCTTTGATTCATAAGACTGCTTTAAAATGTCATTCATAGAGACATATAAAACAATATTAGAAAGAATGAAACATAACCCAAACGTTTGTGAAAGTGGCATCAAAATCAAAGCCATACTGGACACATTTATTAAAACAAATCAAAAGGAAAATGGGAGAAAAAGAAAAAAAAGTATCTCCAGACATATAAAAATATAATAAAGCATGGAATTGATAGTTAAGTGAAAGAAAATCCAGATGTGAGATCAATAAACCTAGGGCAGACATCTGTTCCGAAAAGTAGTGTTCATCCAGAAAAAAAATCTTCCCAACTAGGCAGGTTCCTATGGGAGAAGGTAGCCTTTCGTTTACTTTCATATCTCAGCTTGAGCCCCAATTAGTTATTTCAGTCCACCTAATCTATAATTAATACAGCTTTCCAATTATGGATCCTCCATTTTCTTCTTGTCCTTAACTTGTACTTCTAAAGTAGAGGTACATCTAAAGTAGATTTGTAAGGACAGATGCTATTTATTTATTTATTTATTCAATTAATATAGCTCCCCCTCTTCAACAGCAACTCCATGTAGCTTAAAACAACATTTAAAGATATAGAAGTATATAACAGCAATGTATAAAGGTAACGGTTCCCCTCACATATATATGCTAGTTGTTACCAACTCCAGGTGGTGGTGCTCATCTCCGTTCAAAGCTGAAGAGCCAGCGCTGTCCGAAGACGTCTCCGTGGCCGCGCACGGAATGCTGTTACCCACCAAGGTGGTCCCTATTTTTTCTACTTGCACTTTTATATGCTTTCCAACTGCTAGATTGGCAGAAGCTGGGACACATTATGGGAGCTCACTCCATTACATGGCGCTAGGGATTTTGAACTGCCGAACTGCCAACCTTTCTGATCGACAAGCTAAGTGTCTTGGCCACTGAGCCACCATGTCCCTCAACAGCAACATATACAGCAGCTAAAAAAAAATACAAAACATATCACAAGCTCCAAGTAGCACTCTGAATCTTTGCCTGGATCATTAATTTCTTAAGAAACTCGTGAAAGGCTAAGAGTTATGGTCAGTCTGCTCTAAGATGGAATGATAGCAATAGCAATAGCAGTAGACTTATATACCGCTTCATAGGGCTTTCAGCCCTCTCTAAGCGGTTTACAGAGAGTCAGCATATTGCCCCCAACAATCTGGGTCCTCATTTTACCCACCTCGGAAGGATGGAAGGCTGAGTCAACCCTGAGCCGGTGAGATTTGAACCGCTGAAACTGCTGATCTAGCAGTAGCCTGCAGTGCTGCATTTAACCACTGCGCCACCTTGGCTCTGGAATGATGTTCCATAATGATTAGACTAGAAACCAAGAGGCCTCCAATTCTAATCTGCTTTAGGCCAAAGTGACTTTGAGCCCATTGCTGTGGCCCACCGGCAGTCAACAGAGCTGGCAGCAGAGTTAAACAGGAGGAGGTTGGGGAGGAACATGGGCCAGTCCTGGGGGCTGAGGAAAGCTCAGATGAGGACTTTGCATCAGTGGCAGAGAGGGAGCTAGACAGCAGTGAGGCAGAGGAACAGCTGGAGCCTGTTCCCAGTGTGTGCATGCATAGAGCTGCCAGAAGACAAGAACAACTAAAAAAGCAGGGTCGACTTGGGAGGAAAGCCACACCTTTGAGGTGATTGGCCCCGTCCCATAGGAAGCAAAAGGGAGTGAACGGGGAATGGGCTTTTGCAGGAAACAATTTGTCCCATCAGTCATTTCAAGAGTGGAAAGTTCTGTTTGTGACTATAAGAGACTGTGTGCCAATTGTTGCCTTGCCTGCGTTTGGAAACTAGTTATCTGGCACAGTGGTGAAATTGATTTTTTTTTTACTACCGGTTCTGTGGGCATGGCAGTGGAAAGATACTGCAAAATCCACATTCTCTACCCACTCTCTACCCACTTCCTGGGGGAACAATATTGCAAAATCTCCATTCCCACCTCCCTCTGGGGCCAGCCAGAGGTGGTATTTGCCGGTTCTCCAAACTACTCAAATTTCTGCTACCAGTTCTCCAGAACCTGCTGGATTTCACCCCTGATCTGGCAGCTTCCAAGCAAGATAAGTTTCCATGTTGATAAATATTCCTCTGAAAGACTGTTTGCCAAGCCTTGCTGATTGTGAATGAAAGGAATTCACAGTCGTTTAAATAAAAGAGTTTTTGCCAAGACCAAGACTCTACTTCATGCTTTTTAAGGAAGCCTAGATCAGCATACCCGTCACTCTCTCTCTCTCTCAGTCCTAAGAAGGAGACAATGGCAAACCACTTCTGAAAAAAAAAAAAACTTGCCAAGAAAATTGCAAAGACTTGATTAGGCAGTCCCTGAGAATAAACACAATTTAATGAAAGGGGGGAAAAATACAATGAATCCAGTTGTCAAGGTCATTGCCATAGCAAAATAAACAGTAACTTAGCATACATCATTGTGTTCATAAAAACCTTCACATTTAAGCTGTGAACATTAACTACAGTTGACTTTACTATATATTAAGGAAATTATAAGATGACAAGGTAATTTGGTTAAAATACACAGCGCACAAGCAGAAAAATAATATAAAAGATCTGCTAAGAATAATTACATTGTGAGTCATAATTGCCCATAGGGAAAGAATGCATTTCATACAAGAGAGAGAACCGTGGATCAGGTGTCATCAACCATTCTCCCTGAAAAAGCCAACTTTATTTTTGCCACATACCTAAACAATATATAATAATTTTGAAAAGCATTTTTCCTGCAGAAGCATTGTATCCATTTGTTGTTGTTTTTTTTCCAATGCACATTGGCAATAATAAATCACGCCAGCCAAAGCCATTTATTGTGTTGTTTATAGCAATGCTGAGTTGACTGGCATTTGCATTTGGCTCCTGTTAGTTAAAGCAGGAGTTTTGCTCACTACGTTTGATTGCATATACAGACTCCCCATCAGGCAGCATTCAGAAGCAACAATCATTCATAGAGTGACTCAGGGTCATATTAACAGCTCTTTAACAACATGGTATATCTTGCTTGGCACTAGGTGATATAATTAAATGAGGGGACAGCAGAATTAATAAGCAGTAGACAAAAATAAATTGAAACCCAGGCCACTTCAGCATTGTGGATTTTCCCTGGAGCTTCCAGATAGAAAATTAGATATAAAATTAAACCTAATTGCATATTGGTCCAGATAGTGCTATTTCATATCATAGAGTTATACCATACTGCAAGAATGGGGTTTAGTGTAATAGTTAAGGCAGCAGATTAGAAACTCGGAAACCATGTTGTTCTAGTGTAAGTCTCAGGCCTTAGGCAGAGGATGATTGGTGCCAGTCAATCTCTCTCAGCCCTAGAAAGAGGCAAGGTAAACCACTTCTGAAAATCTGCCCAGAAAACTGGAAAGACTTGCAGCTTGAGTCAAAAATTACTCAAAAGTACAAAAAAATAAATTTAGAGAAAAATTAAAATTGCCTACATAGCATAACCATATGCCAATATAGTTGCAGAACATATAGCCCTGCAATAGTATTTTGAAAGTAAATTATAGTTAAAACATAAGATGGATCAACAGTACATGAATAAAAACATAAACCAATCCTATTTCAACAGCAACTTTAAAGTCAAGTTTGATAAAATCTTCGGAAACTCTCAGACGTATCAAGGACCACTGTTCAGCTCTAAGCCATCGATAGATAGATAGATAGATAGATAGATAGATAGATAGATAGATAGATAGATAGATAGATAGATAGATAGATAGATAGGCAGCAGGCAGGCAGGCAGGCAGGGCAGGCAGGCAGGCAGGCAGGCAGGCAGGCAGGCAGGCAGGCAGGCAGGCAGGCAGGCAGGCATTCCCTTTTATTGAAAGTTTTTTTTTTTTCTAAATAAATACATATTAATTTCTAACAAAAGGGTAACAAACTTGGAAGTAAGCTTGAATTATTCCATCTGGAAGTGGTCATTAAGACTATGTCCCCATCAAATGCTCCTCTGATAATCTGAAATCAGAGAGAAGGACCTATAATACCTCTCCTGAACATCTTAAATGCTGGGTAGGCTGTTTGAGAGCTCTTCTTCAGAAACAAAAGATGTGGTAAGTAGATAAGGGAATCTTCAATATTGATTACCACTGGTACAAAGAGTGAAGAGTGAGCCTTTGCCCAAGTAAAACAATTTAGCTCTTTAGTCTTGATTTCCAGTTATAATTAGTGAACTAAAGCTTAAATCTTAATCCATTTGACTACTGGCTCATTTTGATTCTCCCCTCCCCATCTTCCAATTTTTGTCATGCTGCATCTATGCGTGTAAGTCCTTAAAGTATCAAATTGCATTCCCAATAATTCTACCAAAATGGAAGTCGAAAGGATTCCCTAAAAGCACAACTCATCTAACACTACAGTCAATAACTTCTTTGTCACTTTCTTGGATTTCAGCTCTATGAGCACGCTAGCCATTTTTGCTGTCATCTTTATTCATCAACCCAAGCTGCTTCCAACATCACAGCTCAGCTGATTTCAGCGATATTCCAATTCAGAGTGCATCACCCAACATCTTGCTCATTCGGCCAGCTTCTATGTCTACAGTTGCTACAGGAAAGGATGGGTAAAAAGACTCATTAAGGTATCTGCAACCTGCCAAAGGGACAAAGGGTACGTCTACTTAATTATGACTCAATTGCCACAGAGCATTGGAAACTATATTATTTTTGTAGCTGTTAAAAACTTTGCCCTCCACATCTGTTATGCTAAAAATCTTAAATATCAGCTACATCTACTTTTTGGTTCTATAGTTTAAACTCCTACTCATAAAACTGTACTTCATGGCATTCTGACCCGCATATTCTGGAACGATAAACATTTAACTCTCTTTCTGATTTTGAATCTTTCTCTCTCCTCTGTACAAATAACAGGAGCTTAGTTTTCTAACATACCCAATCCTCTTGTGCACATTAACATTCACTGATATGTTAATTGGTAATAGCATTATTTCATAATCTCTGTTGGATAATCCGTTTTTTTCAAGGATTGTCATTTCAGCATGATTTTAATTCTGCACTTTTCCAAGATGTTCCGTTCCCAAACTGATAGTTTCAAACCAAGGTCGTACTTTTGAGCGAAAAGTAAAGTTTTGGGATAAATCCAGTATAAAGAATTGGATTTCAGCCCATACCTATGAGAAATGACTTCACGTACTTCTGCCTGGTATTGCTACTGCAAAGGTGTGCATATATAATCCCTAATTTGGAAACCTGATCAAACACAATGTTACACTGGTTTACAGAAACACTGCAGAATATCCAGTGTATTCTTGAATTTCACCAATAGCAAGTTGTCTTCATAAAAATAGACTTGGCTTGCCATTGATGCCCAAGTACTCATCTTTGCATTTTCTTGGCATAATTGCAAGACCACCTACTGCCACTGGTAGCCTCCCACCGTCCAGTGCAATTCCACAGAGTTGGTCTCCTCGGGGTGCCGTCAGCCAGATAGTGTCGGCTTAGCAACCCCCAGGGGGAGAGCCTTCTCTGTGGGAGCACCTTCCCTCTGGAATGAGCTGCCCCCGGAGCTTTGCATAATCCCCGACCTCCGGTCCTTCCGACGCGCCCTAAAAAGTTGGCTTTTCCAGCAAGCCAGCCTGGCTTGAACAAAACAAAATAAATTATTGATTATTGTTAATTTAATCATTTTTTTTAAATGTTATTGTTAATCTTAATTGGGTTTGTTTTGGAAAATTCTATTTAATTTTTTTAAAACTTTTGTAATATGTTATTTTTTTAATGTTGTAGGCCCCCCGGAGTCCTTGGGAGAAGGGCGGCATATAAATCCAATAAACCACAAGCACAAACCATAATAAATATTTATACGTTTTATCCTCTAGGCTGAGCTTCTCAACCATAGGAACTCTGAAATGTATTCTGGGAATTGAAGTCCACATATCTTAAGAGTTCCTACAGTTGAGAAACGCTGTCCTAGGTGGAGTGGAAAGAGGGAGAGAATGAAAAAGTGACTACTTTTGTCAGTGTATCCAGCAGTCCTAAAATTTGCAAGTGGTCCCTGCCAAAGGCTAACCAGGAATAACCCTGTTTAGTTTTCTAAGTCACGGTCATTCAGATATCTCCATCTAGTATGCCTCAGATAAAAACACAGGAAAAAAATTACACTGTAATCCGGAGGAAAAAATGATGAAAACACAAACTAGACAGAAAGAAAATAAAATGGCCATGTCCAAAACCCAAGTACTTTAGGACTTGTAAAAAAAAAAAAGGCATAACTATTATCACCGTGTAAAGAAGAAAATCACTTGTGTCTCTCAAGCTGCCTAAAAGCTATCATCCATATTTTCATTTAAGATAATAACTTGGACATAACAGCACCTTATATGCCAGTGAGTTCTCAGAATCCAAAGGACTCATTTTGCATTGTTGTTGTTGTTGCTGTTGTCACCCTGCTTAGCTTTGTGTCTTTCTGGTTTTGCTACCAGCTGAATACATTCTGGCATAAGGACTCCTTGGGGACCAGCAATAACTACCTCCATAACACACCAGAGAGACAGATTGGTTGCCAAGGCAATATTTAGCAATGTCAACAGTCTTCCTTAACAGAAAAGGGCAGGATCAGATGGCTTGGCAAGGTTTTCACCAAACTGGGCTGCAAGAAAGGAAAACATACCTAATTGTTGGAATCCAGTGGGCCTTTCACATCTGCATGCATGCTTTGAAAATCCTCGCCTCTTTCCTGAACATTTATCAAGCCTTGTGTGTACACAATAGCCATGACAGAGGAAAAGGCAAAGCAGAAGCAGAGATGGCTGAGGATCCAATGCCATCAGGAAATTAGCAATAGCAATAGCAATAGCGGTTGAACTTATATACCACTTCATAGGGCTTTCAGCCCTCTCTAAGCGGTTTACGAGTCAGCATATCACCCCACGGTCTGGGTCCTCATTTCACCCACCTCGGAAGGATGGAAGGCTGAGTCAACCTTGAGCCGGTGAGATTAGAACCACTGAACTGCAGATAACAGTCAGCTGAAGTGGCCCACAGTACTGCACCCTAACCACTGTGCCACCTACAGCTTGCACCAGTGTGTGCATACATGTTTTTGTTTGTGTTTCTTTTCCACCAGCTGGAACTTCATCCAAAGCACTGAAGTTTTTTGCACTGACCTTTAGAAGCCAGAAGTGAAGAGCGGACAAATCTATACTGCAAATAAGTCAATTTGCTACGTAGGCAAAGTAGAAGTGGCAATTTTGTTCCTTATACACATTACAGTGAAGGCAAAGGGCTGTAAACGAAAAGGTGTGCTTTCTTCCTTGCTCTGAAATAGTTTCTCAGATTGCCATTTAGAGGCCAATGCTTTAACACTCCCTTCCTATGATGAGCCATGACACAGTACACGCCGGTATTGAGTGAGTGAGGCGTGTGTGCGACTTTATTTTATTTTTTAAACCCAAAGGAGCATATTTGAAGGCAGATAATAAAAGCACAAAGCACCGGTAGTTAGGAACCAGAAATGAAAACGAGTGTTTAGGTCTTACTTAGCACTGCAAATCAGCCCAGCTGTTTAAAATAGTCAACTGAAGCAGCTAGATCGCTGATGGCAAACCTATGGCAGGCATGCCAGAGGTAGCACGCAGACCCCTCTCTGAGGACACGCATGCCATCACCAGCTGCTCTTCTGGCACACGCATGCCGCCGGTCAGCTGGTCTTTGTGGGCGCCGTTTTATGGGCTGTTTAGGGCCTTTTTCAGGCCTGAAAAACAACCTGAAAAATGGCTGGAAAACAGCCTGAAAAGGGCCCCAAAATGGCCTGAAAACAGGCTGAAAATGCCCAAAAAACAGTCATCTGCATGCCAGCCAGCTGGTCTTCAGGTTTCTGGTGTTCCGGTGCTCTGGTACACACACATGCACAAACATTCTGGTTTGGGCACTCGGTGCCAGAAAAGTTTGCCAGCAGGGCGCTTACCTAACAGACATCACTGAGCCAGATGTTGGAACCAGCTTGCACCTTTGATGTACTGTACTGATTTCTAAATAAGAAACCTACTTTTTTTAGCTGGATGCAATAAAATGGTATTTATTATTTCAATATCCTGAATTGGGATGTTCTGTGCACAGTCACTCATGCCCTCGTCCTTTCTCGCCTTGATTACTGTAATGCTCTCTACATTGGGCTGCCATTGAAGAGCACCCGGAAGCTTCAACTGGTCCAGAATGCGGCTGTGCGGGTTATCATGGGGGTACCTAGGTGCTACCATGTTGTGCCCCTTTTAGGCGGCCTGCAGTGGTTGCCGGTTGTCTTCCAGGTGCGATTCAAGGAACTAATTATGACCTTTAAAACGCTCCATGGCTTAGGCCCAGGGTACCTGCGAGACTACCTACTGCCACCGGTAGCCTCCCACTGTCCAGTGCGATCCCACAGAGTTGGCCTCCTCAGGGTGCCATCGGCCAGACAGTGTCGGCTAGTGACCCCCAGGGGGAGAGTCTTCTCTGTGGGAGCTACTTCCCTCTGGAATGAGCTGCCCCCGGAGCTTCACATAATCCCCGACCTCCGGTCCTTCCGACGTGCCCTAAAAAGTTGGTTTTTCCAGCAAGCAGGCCTGGCCTGAACAAAATAAAATAAATGATTGATTATTGTTAATTTTAATTGATTTTTTTAAAAATGTTATTGTTAATTGGGTTTGTTTTTTGGATACTCTATCTAATTTTTTTTTAAACTTTTGTAATATTTTTTAATGTTGTACGCCATCCTGAGTCCTTGGGAGAAGGGCAGCATGTAAATCCAATAAACAAAACCAAAACAAACCAGTATTGAGGAAGCAAAATACTCCAATGACCCTAATTGATTCCCCCCCCCTCTATTCCTATTTTAATCTACTGTGTGGTGTGGAAAGGAGTCTGGAGTCCCAGGTGGGAGGGGATGCTTCCCAGAGGGCAAAGAGGCAGGGGAACCTGGAACATCTGGTAGGTCAGAAGAGGGCCAAGACAGCCCCTCCCTAATAGTTGACAGGCTATATCTAGAGTTACGCAGACACAGTGGCTGTTTTAGTTTGGCAAGATTCTGTCTTTAGCAAACAACAATAAAGAAACTGCTCGGAAGTAATTCCATGTGTCATCCTCGTTTCTTGGCGCCTGCCAACTGGTCCTATTTATTGTAGTTTTGAAGCAGTTTAGAACATAGTGGTTGGGTTCACATATTTCACTACATTGTTATATGTTGTTGTTTAGCCCTGTGTCCAAAACCAGCCACTGCTGTCTATAAATCCTAGTTAATACTCAGCATGGTGTATATATCCAGCATGTTTCAACAAATCATGGCTGAAAGAACTTGAATTTTATCCCATGCTAGTGGAAAGTGTGAGATATGATGTCCAACTGCCACTATTCATGCTATTCTGAAGGACCTTAATACTCGGAAGCATTTTATGGCACAAGAGGCCGGCAGTACATATCCGCGTCTGTGAAAATTGGATGTACCATTAACAGAAAGCACTATTTGAAGTAGTGTAAAGGAATGTTTCTAGATGAATGGAATAAACCTTCCTGTATTCTCTTTCTTATGCAATTAATCACACAAAGATGCACTGGCAATCTATGACCAACTCATAAGCACAGGCAATATATTTTTCTTTTCAGTTCAGTTCAGTCAAAAATTGTTTGAACCTACTCTGTGGGTGTGGCCTCCTTTGTGGGAGTGGCTTGTCGCCCATGTGACCGGATGGGAGTGGCTTACCGCCCATGTGACCGGATATGAAGATGTCGATGACACTTGTCAGAATCACCTTAAATTACCTCACACACAGCACTGGCATGCATAAGAATATGATGTCAACTTGTTTTTTAAAAGGCATCTTTGGTTTGCGTTAAAACAACTTCAACACCCACAATGTTCCGATTGCACCACAAACGCAGTAGTCATCCTTACCTTCCACAGAGGCACTGAGTTTTATAAATATGAGCATGATAGTGTAGAATAATCATATCCAAGGACCAGTGGTGGGTTTCAAAAATTTTTGGAACCTCTTCTGTAGGTGTGGCCTGCTTTCCGGGTCCACTGGTAGAACCTCTTCTAACCGGTTCGGTAGATTTGACGAACCGGTTCTACCGAATAGGTGCGAACTGGCAGGAACCCACCTCGGAGTTCAGGTGAAGGAGACTCAAGACAACGAGAATCTACTGATCTACCAAATCAGCCATCATTGCTACTTTCATGGATCTCAAAGACAACAAGAGAAGAAAAGCCACTTTGCCTGCATGCACAGACAAGTTTAAAAAGAGGAAGTTTTGGAGTTTTCAGAAACTGCACTCATTCAGATCAGCACTGAGTAGCCATTGAAACAGGCTACAAATGATTTTTCCCCTCCCATAAAGGGAGGACTAACATTAGCATCAGCCGGTAAGTGTGCAAGTTGCCACCTCATATCACAAGCTGTTCTGCTGCATGTTGCACAATTAGTGACCAAGGATGTGGCAATTTCTTTACCTTTCATTCCTTTGTGTGTGAATAAGCTCGGTGGTCCATGATGGGGAGTCTGGCTTTGGAATAAAGGTGTCTTAATTAAAAATGGAACTTCCCAAAGTAGAAACATGGGGTGTCTTCTGTTTTGAATCACAGCCATCCTGAATCCAGTCACAGGACCAGAGTATTGTATCAATGCAATATCACAAAAGCACAGCAGCAATGCATTCGATCCTCCATGTTTGTTTTAAATTGCATCAAGGGTGGGTTTCAACCGGTCCGCGGCAGTCCACGCGGACCGTTGGCCGATGAACCCGGAAGTAAGTAACTTCCAGGAATGCCGAAGGGACCACCTGCCCGCCCGCACTCCTTACCGGTCTTTGAAGGCTTCTGTGCTTCCACGCGGCGCATGGCACATACAGCGCCTGCGTGATTGTCCGTGAGCAGCTGGAGCATTGCGTAGGCACTAAGACACATGCGGTGAACTGCGTGCGTGCCCGAGGATGCCGCGGCCCCGTTCCAACCGAACCGGTTGGAACGGGATAACCAACCCACCACTGAATTGCATCATTTCTTTTCTTAAAGACCATGATGAGCACTGAGGTTTTTCAAGGAAAGCATGAAAATTGGGGGGGGGAGGGGAATGTAGCTCTCCTAAATTGAGAACTTCCGTTACTTCCCTTGCAACTTTTGCAGCTATACCAAGGTAGCATGGCCTCTACTCAGATATAGGCTCCTTTAACATCTAATGCTACTCAGGGTCAAAAGTCCATTGCCAAAAAGAGACATTGCCAAGAAGGGAATATCAGCCAATAAGACAGTCTCATGACAGCTGTGCATATGCTTGGCCTCACAAATTAAGTTAGAGGGAATTACTGGCTGTGTGTACCCTCCACAGCCTGTCTTGAGATATCAAGCAGACAGTCTGAAATGCAGGGAAGGGATAGCAGGATTGATCCAGAGTTTTATCTTCTGTGAGTCCTGTGTATCTTGGTTGGAGGCACTGGGGCCTCTCTGTTTTCCAGAGACTTCATACACAAGTTGTGAACAACTCAACACGGAAGCAAATGTTTGTCTGTTTTGGAAAGGGGTTGCTATTTAAGCTGGTATGGAAAAAACCAACTCTTAGCCAAGTTCCTATGACATCCAGATTCTATAAGCCCCTTCTTGCTCTCCAAATCGTATCTCTGGATATCACTTTAACAGTTGGAAGGGACCTTGTACATTATTTACTCCACCCCCCCCCCGCCCATGAGGAGCTACACCATTCTGACAGATGCAGTCCAGTCTCTTCTTGAAAGTCTCAAGTGATGAAGCCCTCAAGCTTCTGAAGGCAAAACTGTTCCATTGGTTGATTGTTCTCACTGTCAAAATTTTCTCCTTATTCCAGGTTGAATCTCTCCTTGGTCAGTTTCCATCCATTATTCCTTGTCTGGCCTTCGGGTGCTTTGGAAAATAGCTCTGTGGCAGCCCCTCAAATATTGGAAGACTGCTGTCATGTCCTCCCCTGGTCCTTCTCTTCTCTTCTTCTTCTCCTACACCTCAATCTGAGTATAATAAAAGTTACAAGAAATAAACTACAGTCTTGAAGGAAACTGCATTGCAAGCAGTGTTTCTTTGAGAATTTTTCTCCCATCTTTTCCCAGTCTTCATATGGCTACCCCTCAACCTACGACCATTTGAGTGTTTGAAGTTACAATGGCACTGGAAAAAAATGAGTTACAACTGGTCCTCAGACTTACAACTGTTGTGGCATTCCCAAAGCAATGTAATCAAACTTCAGGTGTTTGGCAACTGACATGTATTTGTGATGGTGGCAGCAGCCTGAGAAGAACTGTTCACCATTTGTAATCTTCCTTTGCCTTGTTAGACTCATTGCCTTATTACTGCCTTGTTCCTTTGCCTCACTGGACTTCTTGCCTTGAAGCCATTGTGCTAATAGCATTTTGCTGGAAGACTCACAGCCAGAGGCTGCTGGAGGTGAGTGTGAGTGCTTTGCTCCGGGATTTGCCATAAACATGGAAGTGTTTGGGGGGAACGTTAGAGCAATAATGGGGAGTTTGAACTAGCAGCTGGCTGTGTTGCCTCCATGCCTTGCCCCGGGTCATCACAACTCCATTATAACTGTGAGCAACATACATGCCAACAAATGGATTGGTTCATCATTTCAGCCTTGTGCTCATCTGATAAGTCATAGAGTTTAAGAGACTTGCTAGCTGATAACATCTGTGCAATTCTGCTTAATGCTTTAAGGCAGGGGTCGGCACCTTAAACACTCAAAGAGCCACAAAGGTCCTAACCGGAAGCCCCTCAATCAATTCTGGAGCCGACTGGAAGTCCGGTTCCCCCACGATAGAGTCTTCTCCTAGTATGGCATCCTTTTTCCTCTACCTGTCCTAACTGAAAACCCTATCAATTGTGGAGCCGACCACTGACAGGGAGCCACAGCAAAGGGATGAAGTGCCACATGCAGCTCCAGAGCCGTGGGTTGCTGACCCCTGATTTAAGGTAATAGCAGCGATGGTCTAGACTGGGGACTAAAGAAGAGGGAACCGGACCTCATCAACTTGAAATGTCCAGTGCTTGCACTTCCCCATTCACTACTGACCATCTGACTTATTTCTGACATAGCAGATGGCAAAGCATAACAGGTTTCTCAGTACCATGTCAGCTTAAGGTGGAAAACACCTCGGTGCAGCTAAAGATCTTAACCTTGTCTCCCCATTTGATGGAGACAAGATAAAAGCAACATCAAGGGCAAAGGGCAGAAATATGTTACTTGGACAGGTTTGTAATATGGTTCAGTCTACCTAAGGAACCACCTTCAAGAAGTGTTTGGATCAGTTCCCTATTTCCCCAATTTTGGAAGCCCCTGGGAAGATGTTCCTTTTTAAACCAGCATCCCACAATCAGGTTAAAACAGAGAAATGAAATCATTAAGGTGTGCTGTGTAAGGAACTCATGTGTTGATTAGATTCTGTCTTTGCTGACCAAGCTGGCCATTTTGTCTACAGTGAGAGAAACAGAGAGAGAGAGACACAATTGCAGGCCTACAAATGAAAAACCTGTACA
The DNA here is from genome assembly GCF_009769535.1 of Thamnophis elegans. Taxonomy (NCBI): domain Eukaryota; kingdom Metazoa; phylum Chordata; class Lepidosauria; order Squamata; family Natricidae; genus Thamnophis; species Thamnophis elegans. The sequence goes on from NC_045553.1 coordinate 38,733,169, forward strand.
ATGCTGCTTATCTTTCCTCCAGACCATTGAGATGGCAAATATATATTCTCTGGCTTAACAATGCAGTCTCTGGTTGCATGAATAAATTGGGAAGGAAGCTGTTTTTTCTTCGTTTGCATGACAATGCCCCCGCTGCAATACCATTTGCCATTTCATTTGGAGTAGTTACTGGGTGAGAAAAGGAAGGAAGACAACAGAGTGTGGATGCTTACTGGGGAAGAGGCTTTGTGGTAATTAAAATTGATTTGTTCCTTGGGAAAAGGCTTGGAATACCTGCTTGCCCTGCAAAACCATTTGCCTGATGCCTGAGGGTGGGAAAGTTAAAGAGCAGAAAAACAGTCTCCTAAGATCAGTCTTGTTCAACTCCGCTGAGTCCTTATTCATGTAAAATCCTGGGTATGTGTGGAGTCGGTTGGCTGAGTAAAAACAGGGAGAACTCAGCTTCCTGAGGAACTCTGTATTTTAGAATAGTAGATGAAGAGTTTATTCACACCCAATTTACAGGCTGGATAAAGTAGAGACGAGCCTCTGTCTCGTATCTACTTTTAATATAGCAGTAAGGAAGATTTTTTTCTCTTTGAAAGGTCATTGTTTATGAAGAAAGCAATGAGAATCCGCAGCTGATGGAGCTGGTCTCAGATAGGGAGAGAATGGCCATATTACAAGCTTGCAGTGTTTTGTCTCTGTGTGATCTCAGCCTAATGCTGAGATACCAGGTGTGTCACATTATCACCAGAGAAGAGAACCAGGATGATTAGGGGCTGGAGCTAAACATATGAAGAACGGTTTGCAGGAACTGGACATGGCTAGTCTAGTGAAGAGAGACCAAGGGAGACATTATAGCAATGTTCCAATATTTGAGGGGCTGCCCACAGAGAGGAAGGGGATCAAGCTATTTTCTAAAGCGTCTGAAGGCCAGACAAGGAATAATGGATGGAAACTGACCAAGGAGAGATTCAACCTAGAAATGAGGAGAAATTTTCTGACAGTGAGAACAATCACCAATGGAACAGAAGTTGCCTTCAGAAGTTGTGGAGCTTCATCACTGGAAGCTTTCAAGAAGAGACTACACTGCCATCTCTCAGAAATGGTGTAGGGTCTCTTGCTTGGGCAGAGGGGGGGGCTGGACTAGATGACCTACAAGGTTTCCTTCCTACTCTGTTAAAGAAAGCTTAGAGTTCTGATGGTGACAGATTTCCATAGCAAGGACACAATCGGTCCCTGTTGCTGATATGCAACATCTGCTGTACATATTCCCTGCTTCCTTGTGCTGTTTAGGAAGGAAAGATGGTTAAATCAAATGCTTGGTTTATTGACAATCAAACACAATAGGAACAGAACAGGGATTGGCTAATGTAGGGGGGAGAACAGCGTGTTTCATTTTTACCAGCTAAAGAATGAATAGTGAGCATTTTAACTTAACATGGCAAAATCCTGCATTATAATACTGCATTCAATAGCACAGCAATGTCACATAAAAAAAATCAGCAAACCTGCTAAATACTATTCGTGAATATTCAATTCATTTATAATGAAATTGATGCAGCCTTAATGTGTCTTATTAATCCATGAGGGTACTTCAGAATCATTTCTTTACAGTGCTGTAAATGGCTTGTTTCTTCTATCTTTGCTTTGTTAGCAATGCCATCTATGGTTTTATGTTTTTCTGTGGTAGTGAGTGGCAGAAATCAGCCACTCCATTTCTCCCCCTTTTGTTTGGGTGTGTGTTTGTGTACTCATCAGAAGATGAACATTTCCAGGCATTATTTCTCTTGGGCTATATATCTCTGCCAGAAACAGAGTCCCAACTCTTCTGAAGAATAGAATTAGGAAGGAACTAAATATGTCACTGAGACACCATATTGCACCAGCAAAGAGAGAGGGGTGGGGGTAGGGGGGGAGAGGAAGATTTGCAGGCGAGTGGCTGTCTGTTTCGCTTATTGGCATCCCAAAACCTGTAAAATCAAAGCTGTTGTATGAGATGCTATCATTTTAGCTGTCGCTCTGCAATGGCCTGATAGTTTAGAAATACAATACAATCTTCTACTCAAGCCATTCTGGGAAAACTGAATTCCAGAAACTGGAAGTAACAACCAGGGATGGTAATAGGTTCTACCCAGAGGTTGGTTCCTACCAGTTCGCACCTATTCGGTTCGTCAATCTACCGAACCGGTTAGAAGAGGTTCCACCAGTGGACCTCGGAAAGCAGGCCACACCTACAGAAGAGGTTCCAAATTTTTTGAAACCCACCACTGGTCCTTGGATATGATTATTCTACACTATCATGCTCCTATTTATAAAACTCAGTGCCTCTGTGAAAGGTAAGGATGACTTCTGCGTTTGTGGTGCAATCAGAACATTGCGTGTGTTGAAGTTGTTTTAACGCAAACCAAAGATGCCTTTTAAAAAAACAAGTTTACATCATATTCTTATGCATGCCAGTGCTGTGTCTGAGGTAATTTAAGGTGGTTCTGACAAGTATCGTCGGCAATCTTCATATCCGGTCACATGGGTGGCAAGCCACTCCCATCCAGTCACATGGGTGGCAAGCCACTCCCACAAAGGAGGCCACACCCAACAGAGTAGGTTCGAACAATTTTGAAACCCACCACTGAGTTAGGCATGCTGTGTATCTGGCACCAATTACTACCCATGCAGCTGCATTCTTCATTCAGCCATTTGTCTGAAATGGTATAGGGTTTCTTGCCTAGGCAGGGGTTGGACTAGAAGACCTCCAAGGTCCCTTCCAGCTCTGCTGTTGTATTCTACACCAGCTGAAGCTTTGCAACTGCTGTGCAGGGGTAGCCCTAGGTAGAACACATTGCAGTAATCTAAACAAGACATTACAAGGAAGCGGATGACGGTGCAGAGGACCTCCAAGTCCAGTAAAGGAAGCAGCCCCACACCATATATTGTAACACAAGCTGGAAGCCATGCTAAAAAGTTCTTAGTTAGGCCCCCTCGTTATTCCTCCTTAATGCTAAAGCAAACAATGTCAACAAATATAATCCCCTTTTATCCCTCTCCCCCAACACATGTTGCAAGAACAAATGCGACCTCTGAGATGTGAAGCTTTTGAGGGTCTACAGCTTGCCGTCTTTTCTACCATTTCTTTGATTGGTGACTTGAAGGCAAACAGACATCAAACTTTTGTCAAACAGAGGGCAGAATGTGAGAGAAACAGAACTGTGCTGCCTCACTCTGACTAAGGCCTTAATACAAAGTTGTCTGCGACATTTGGAACGGGAACGGGTCACCCAAACAGACAACAGATGGTCGTTAAGGAAGAAAAAGTTCAAGAAATCCCTGCATCCATAACTGTAATAAGAGAAATAACAATACCATCGCATTGAGAACAAAAGCGTGAAGAGAGGACACATCGGCAGTTTGCTGGATTTCAGAGAAGAAATTAATGAGAGCAGACCAAAAGGAAAGCTGTTCCGTGAATTACAAAGATTCTGCCTGCCCAGTTTTGCAGCCATTAGGAAGGAAAGAAAAGAATATACAATATATAGCTGTATATATATATAAAAATAGACGATATTTTTCCTTCCCGATTGTACAAATTTAGTGTGCGGCAGAGAGGCTGAACAAACATGGGAGCACATGCAGTGACAGGGGTTATAAAGCTTCCATAAGAGCTGCACAGAATATCTCCTGGTTTATGTGTAAAATCTAGCAATCTTTCTCAGAGACACATAGAAGAATATTAACCCTCTCTCTGCTCTCACCCTATTCAATACCTACTGGTAGCGTATACTCAATTCAGCCTCATTTTCATAAGCAAAAATAAGAAAAGGAGCAGCTTTAAAACAAATGGGAAGGAAGGAACCACACATGCACACACTCACAAAGATGCAAGGAAGATAAGCTCTCAGCGCACTTGGAATTTTCTCTTACCAAAGGGGAAAATCCTGTGCACAATCCTGAGAATTGTGTTAACAAAAGACTTCTGTTTCGGTTCACTTTAAATAAACCTTGTTGTCTCTTGCTTGAACTGACATGCAACCTATGCTTGTGGTGAACCTATGGCATCTGCCAGAAGTGGCACACAGGGCCATCTCTCTGGACACACCAGCCATCACCCGTTGCTCTTCCGGATGCTGGCAGGCTGGTCTTCATGCATGTGGAACAGGGGTGGGTTTCTTGCCCCGTTCCAACCGGTTCGGTTGGAACGGGGCCGGCGGCTTCCTCGTGCACGCGTGTGGCGCACGATGCGTACTAGCCTCTGTGCGATGCTCCAGCTGCTCCTGGAGGATCGCACAGGTGCTGTATGCGTCCTGCGCATGCGTGGAAGCACAAAACATGTCAAAACCGGGTAAGGAATGCGGGTGGGCAGGTCGGCCCTTCGCCGTTCCCGGAAGTTACTTACTTCCGGGTTCACCGACCAACCGATTAGCAGGGACCGCCGCGAACCAGTTGAAACCCACCCCTGGTGGGAGTACCGGAAACAGGAAGAGCAGTTCCCAGGCATTCATGTGCACACTGGGAAGCTGAGCTTCCAGTTTCTGGCGCATCAGCTGGTCTTTGCATGCACATGCATGTCAGAAGCCAGAAGCCCAGGTGACCGGGCACATGTGCACGCTGGAAACCAGAAGCCCAGAACTGCACTTCCTGTTTCCAGCACTCCTGCATGTGCGCAACAGGGAGCTGCTCTTCTTCAGTTTCTGGTGCTCCCTGCACACATGTGTGCTCCCGTTTTATCATTTGGTGCTGAAAAGGTTCACCCACAGTGTCCTACAGGCTACAAATGACTCTCCAACCCTTGGTGAAAAAGTAGGGAAGATTGTCACACACTTCTAGAAAACTTTAGAAGCTTGCAAGGAAGCCCAATTTCTCCAGAGCGTTGGTGAACATCGATAGGCTAAAATAAATGGATTGGGAAAAAGCATAAGAAGATAAAGTGTTCTCTTCTCTTTCAATAAGCTATAACCAAGAAGGAATCTAAGAATAATTACCAGATTCAGACTTTCTGTTCTTGACCAGGAAAGAAACTGGGCTAAATTACATCAAATCCCCAAAAGGACTTCCAAAAGATTTTTATGCAATTAGGGAGACTGTAAAATCCCAAGAACAGAACACTTAAATATCAAGATAGATGCAAGTTTTAAATGATTGACACTTAGCCTTTGGAGAAGGAGTTGCACCTGTGTTTATTTTCTACAGCTGAAGTGAAAGAGCCTTCCAGGAAGGCTTAAAGCAGGGGTCTCCAACCTTGGCAACTTTAAGACTTGTGGACTAAACTCTACAGAAAGGTCCATTTCATCCTAAAAAAAATGCTATGATCTATTTTAAATCTTTAAAAGGACGCGGTGGTTCAGTGGCTAAGACAGAGCGTGTCCATCAGAAAGGTCGGCAGTTCAGCAGTTTGAATCTCTAGCGCCGTGTAACAGAGTGAGCTCCCATTACTTGTCCCAGCTTCTGCCAACCTAGCAGTTCAAAAGCAAGTAAAAATGCAAGTAGAAAAATAGGAATCATCTTTGGTGGGAAGGTAACAGTGTTCAGTGTGTCTTTGGCATTTAGTCATGCCGGCCACATGACCATGGAGACGTTTGGACAGCGCTGGCTCTTCGGCTTTGAAACAGAGATGAGCACACACCCTAGAGTCAGGAATGACTAGCACATACGTGCAAGGGGAACCTTTACCTTATTTTAAATCTTTACAAGCTTGCATGATTCTCCCTACTAAAAAAAAAAAATGTTTTGCAAGAGATCACCCAAACTCAAGCCCACAGGAACACTCGGATGCCACTAGTTGTACACATTAATATGCAGTACATGTGCAGCTCCTATATTAATCCCTCATGAGCAACCAGCATATATCTTGAACATTTATCAAATGCTCCATGCATGAAAGTGAAATGGGAATTAGGTAATGGCAAAGACCTAAGCTAATACAAACAGGGTAATAAGCCTCCTGGGCTTTAAGTAAACCAAGAAATAGTTAACACTGAAAAAAGGAAGGTAAGCTGGATTCTCTACACACACAGCAAAATGAATCTTCTAAGCTTTTCCCAAAGCACTCTCTTCCAGCACTTACAATTATAAATCCCAGCATAAAGCACCCTGGGAAAGTAGAGCAGGCCAAGGGTGTGTGTGTGAGAGTGACAAAAGAGAAGAGAGGGAGGAAGAGGGAGAGGGAGAGGGAGAGGGAGGGAGAGAGGAGAGGGAGAGGGAGAGGGAGAGAGAGAGATTAAGTTCCAGTTTAAAAGTGAAAGTTAAAAAAGCAAAAGTTTCAAATTAGCTGGGATTTTAATTGAAATGACTTTGCCATTTCTGACTTAAGGGATCAGCCCAAAGATCTGGCACTTGTGCATATTTTCTACAGCACGATACTTTTTTTTAAACAGGTGTCATCCCTAAGCATTTCTTGACAGTGCCTGGAAAGATAATGTATGGAGGGTTTTACTTCCTTTCTCTTAATAGAATGCAAAGCTCCATTTTCAAAAAGAATATGCTAACGTTTTAAGCTCTTTTTGTTACTATAAATGATAATGCAGTCAACATAAGGGCCTTGTCATCCCCTTGAAGCATTCTTACATCTAATTCTTATTCACTTTAACACAAACATGCCTCACTGGAGGATAACCTTAATGCCAGCCTGACTTGAGAAGTGAGGGGTCGGGAGCTGAGCAGAGTTGGGGGTTATGGAGAAAAGATGTAGGTTTCTAGTCTATTGGCTAGAAACAAAGAGAATGAGAAAAGCCAGCA
>NC_045553.1:38744879-38779879 GCF_009769535.1 Thamnophis elegans
TGGCAAGAAAGTTTATAAAACAGGGCAAGGCTCATTTAACAACTGTCTTGCTTAGCCACAGAAATTTTGGGCTCAAAAAATTTCAAAAGTCGAGAACTACTGGTGCCTAAATGTGCATGTATGTATGTGTGTATGTATATATGTATCCAGAGGTGGCATTCTACCAGTTCGGACCGGTTCGCCCAAAACGGTAGCGGAAATCACGGGTTGGCCCCCGGGATCTATGGCATCCCAGTTACGTCCTTTTTTCACCACAAGTGCATGCGTGGAAAGCTGTGCGCATGCTTGGAGGTGGCATGTGCAAGTGAAACTAGTGTGCACACTCATATTTGTGAACCGGTAGGGAAAGTAAGTGTATACCACCCTGTATGTATGTATGTATGTGTGTGTGTATATGCGGGGGAAGTGGGGGTGTGGGTGGGGGTGTCTGGGGTGCGTGGGTGTGTTCCAGTGTGGGATTCAAATAATTCAACAACTGGTTCTCTGCCCTAATGACCAGCTAGGTAGGTGTGGCTCCGTGGTCATGTGACTGGGTGGGCATGGCCAACTCAACATCACTCAGATCGATGGGCTGTGACAATGTAAAAAGGGTCAACCGGAGAGGCAGTTTCTGTAAGCAGGGCAATAAAGATGAGGCTAGAAACCACACCAGAATGTTTCCTTCCTGCCTTCCTTACAGGATTAGCCCTGTAAAGTGGGGAAAAAAACCAAAAGGAGATTTCTTCCAACAGCCGGTTCTCCAAAGTGCTTAGAAAGTTAACAACCGGTTCTCCTGGATAGGTGCAAACCAGCTGAATCCCACCACTGGTATGTTCTCAACTTAGTTGACCACACTTGAGCCCATTATTATATGGGCAGGCAGGAGGTTGCAAAGGCCAGAGACTCACAGTGAGAAGGTTCTTGAGCTATTAATAAGCCTGAAAATAAGCCTCAATGTTTAAGCAGCTTCGTAAGGACATACACGGCTCATTAGAAAAACTGTGGCCATTTCTTAAGGCTTTAAAAGCTAAATCCTGCACTTGAGTAGTCTGGGAACAGATCAGCAATCACTGTAGACAAGATGTAATACAGAAATCTATCTGGTCCCCAGCCAGGACTTATTCGGGAGCATTTTACAAATTTGGTTTTCTTGTTATCCATTTTGTGCTGTGGCTTTCAGTGCTTCAGTGCTTTATGGGGCTATTGTCAGAGTTTGCCACTTTTATTGTGCGCTGCCCAGAGGCCTGTGTTAACTGGGATAGCTTACAAATGATGTAAATAATCCAAATAATAAATAAATATTCCATCGATGCCAGGGGAAAATAGAACCATTCAATTACTGCATTTCTGGAAAACTCAACGGCACAAACCAGAACAAACATTGTCCGGAAAGACAGCCCTGTAGTCAATTCATCTGGAGATAACCTGCAAATTTTTAATACATTTTTTTCCCCTTTTAAATAAAATCTATAGTTCCCCCGCAATAAAATTGACTTTGATGCTGATTTAATATGAAACCCCTCACCAGGCCAGCTTTCTCCGCTGTTTAACTGCAGGGCCCAATGATCCAATTGTTTCTTTTTTGCACACACAAATTCTTGCAAATGCCTCTGCTTAGCAATCCGTGCCCAGAGGGCACAGGGCTGGAAATGGAAACAGAAGTTCCCCCACTCTCCACAAGTGCCAAACTGTCAGAGCCCACTGCGTTAGCCTCAGATCTGCCTTCTATCTCTCTGCTGCACCAAGACAAGCTTTTGGATCTGGAAAAACAGAAAGAGACATTTTCGCTCGCCACATGAAACAAGCTCACAGACTGCGTTTCAAAAGGAAAGTGTGGGTGGCGGAGAAACGGCTGAAGTAAAAGTAAATAAACAAAGCAGCTAATCAGAAGAATCCGTCTCCCGCCAACTCTGAGCCGGAAGAGAGGCTTCCACATTGCTGCAACATGTCTGCTCCTTAGATCAACCCACTAACAGAGTCCTTGTCTTACAACCACGATGGAGTCCGCTGTTCAGAACTCATTTCAGAATTCATTACAGTCATCGACCAGAATAAAAACACGATTAAAAATTATAGACTAAAATAATAATAACAGATGAAATCCATGATAAATCCAGTCTGTCGATGGTTGTTAAGCGAGACGGCTGTTAAGTGAGTTTTGCCCCATTTTACAACCTTCCTTGCTACCGTTGTTAAGTGAATCACTGCAGTTATTAAATGAGTAACATGGTGGTTAAGTAAATCTGGCTTCCCCATTGACTTTGCTTGTCAGAAGGTCACAAAAGATGACCACGGGACCCCTCAGGACACAGCAGTTGTCATAAATATGAGTCAGTAGCCAAGGGTCAAAATTTTAATCACATGATTATGAGGGATGCTGCAATGTGGTCCATGTGAGAAATGTCAGCAGATTGTCCACAACAATCTGGGTCCTCATTTTACCAACCTTGGAATGATGGAAGGCTGAATCAACCTTGAACTCCATCAGGATCCAACTCCAGGTTGTGGGCAGAGCTATCTACAGTACTGCAGTTTAACCACTGAGCCACCAGAGAGTTGAACAAATCCTATTCTAAAATCGAAATGAATGGGATCATAAATTTCTTAAACACACCTAGCAAATTTGAGCTAGGCTAATCTTCCTTTGAGAGGATTCATTTGGCAAATATGTGAGTCTTAACTGAAGTGATGGGTATTTCCATAACTTTCCACCTTTGATCAGAATGACAGAGAACAACCTTGGTCCTCCAAAATTTGTGGCACTTTAACACCCTATCCTTTATTCCTTGTGTGTCCAATCACACTTGGCCAATAAAGAATTCTATTCTATTCTGTTCTGTTCTATTCACACTTGGCCAATAAATTATTCTGTTGTGTTCTGTTCTATTCTGTTCTATTCACACTTGGCCAATAAATTATTCTAATCTATTCTATTCTTTAGCCATTTCCATTTCTACTCTACGTGCATTTGATATTTTTGCACACTGAACACATGGATAAAGTTTAAAAATAAAGAGCCAGCTCCCATGTGGCACAAGCCCAAACCAAATTAGGAAATTGATGTCTTAAGTGGACGTACCAAACAAAGCCTAGAATGGCTTCTTAAATATAAATATGATCTTAGCTTTTCTTAAAATTCTTCAAGATGGATGAGAGGAAACCAAATAATCTTTCTTGGGCTATTTTTTTGTCTTTAGCTAGAACTGGCAAAGAGACTCTCTCTTCTATGGGCAAAGTTGATGAGATATGGGACAAAAGTCTTCAGATTCCCATTGAACCTGATCCTTGAAAAGACTATAGAGACGGTTATTCTGGAGAAATCTTGGAAATATTTTTAAGAACTGTTTCCATGAAACTAATAAGATTCTTTAAGGAATGAAGGCAAATAGATACTTGTCCCATGAGAATGTTGCAGGATCCAATCTGGGTCAGTCACCGGGATGAGAAGTTTAGTCTTCAGACATTTTGGACTTGTGCTGGAGCCCATCCTTAGGGGACTTCTCTTTGAAGTTCTCCACCACGAGTCCAAAAGCTCAGAAGACAAAATATCTGGTCCTGGTGGCCAACCCAGATTGGAGAAGGCCTTGCTGAAGGTCTTTCTAAGCATTAAACATCCATCAAGGCTACATACCAAGTCAAGATGGATCTTACGTATGCTTTTTAGTTTCTGTCCTATGTAGGATAAGAACCCTTCTCTAGTTGTTTATCCATATCACACACAATCATTTGTCTAGATTGTCAGCCTCTTCTCTCTCCCAACAATGACCAAGGGGAACACAATAGCCAATGCCTTCCCTTAACTTGACAGTTAAGCTGATGGATTAGGGGCTGTTGGAGCTTTTTTGGTCAAGCCCTTTAGCTCAAGCCAGCTGAAATTCATGAAAAGGAGTATGTACGCTATTATAGTTGCTGCTTCAGGCACACTGATATCCAGCTTCTTCTGATGTATGCCAAGAAAATAATTCATTCTGTAGCCACTGGAAGTCAAATTACTCTCTGGCTCATTTGCAAAGCCCATTCATGAATTAACCACTACTTTCTTAATCGCAGAACGCTGATATTTATCACAGGTACCTTTTACAAGATGAAATCTGCTGCTGCTTGCTAGCAGACATTCATGAAGTTCCACAATCAATTGCAAATATTCAGTAGTAAAAGGTTCACATCCATAGGCTTCTTAAGTAGCAGCCAGATCTACATTAAAAATGATATTGGAAAGCTCCACTCCATAATTGTTATGTGAATCACTGCAGTTGTTCAGTTGGTAACGTACTGATTAAGCAAATCTGGCTGGTATGTAACATTACAGGTAGTTCTCGACTTATAACCATTAAGGGACCTTAATGGTAAGTTGATGGTCAGTACCATTTAACTTAACTTAATGGTAATTAAATAGCACTGAAAAAATGACTCCAAACTTATGACCATTGCGGCATCATGTGATCAAAATTTGCACGCATAGCAATTGGCATGTATTTATGACTGTTGCAGCATTTGCAACCTTCCCAACTGGTTTCCAATAAGCAAGGTCAATGGGGAAAGTCAACAAACATGTGAGTCACTTAACACCACCATGATTTGCTTAACAACTATGACTAAAACGGTCTTGAAATTGAGTGCAACTGACATAACAATAGCCTTACTTAGCAATAGAAGTTCTGGTCCCAACTGTGGTTGTTAATTAAGGACTATCTATATCATCTTTAGACATAAGATTTAACTCTAGTGCATTCTCCTTAACCATGGCTGACTGTATGTAAAAAATGTACAATTATATTGTGCAGTGGATTCACAAAGGACTGTATGTTTCAGGCCTATTTCTGCTTGAGCATATTCTGAATACCAGGCTTCTCCTTGTGAGCAAACCTGGAAACTGTGAGGATCCCGGAAAGTCATAGATTAGGAAATATAGGCATTGGTTACATAAGATGCTAGAGCTATGGTGGAGCTGTGGTTAGAATGCAGTATTGCAAGCTAATTCTGCTGACTGCCAGGAGTTCAATTCTGACTGGCTCAAGGTTGACTCAACCTTCCATCCTTCTGAGTTGGGTAAAATGAGAACCCAGATTGTGGGTTCAATATGCTGACTCTGCAAACCACTTAGAGGGGGCTGTAAAAGCGCAGTGAAGTGGTATATAAGTCTAAGTGCTATTCAGGGGTGGGCTACTACTGGTTTGCCTGGGTTCAGGAGAACCTATAGTTAATGTTATAGCTGGTTTAAAGAACCTCCAAATCCTACTCCTGGCTGGCCCCACCCACCCTCCCCTCCATGCAGCCCATTTTGGATGCGAGGTAAGTGCAAGACCCGGGGAAACTTGGGGAGGGGGAAAAACAGGCCTCCTGGAAGTTCAGGAGGCCAGAAACAGACCTGTTTTCAGCCTTTGGAGGGCCTCTGGAGCCTGGAGGAAGCAGTTTTCGCCCTCCCAGAGGCTCTAGGAAAGTCTTCAGAATCCGCGGAAGGTGAAAACTCCTCCCCCACCGTGGTGTAGGAGCCCAACTAGGCCACACCCGCCATGGCCATGGCCACCCAGTAACCAGGCAGAGAACCCATTGCTGAAATTTTTGAAGCCCACCCCTAGTGCCATTGCTATTGCTACCTATGGAGGTATATATGTCTAAGTGCTATTGCTATTGCTAATGATATGTAGAGTGCAGACACAGCCAATCTTGTGCTCTATGCTCTGTGAGCATCTGGCTTTTAATAAGATGTGTATGTAGATAATTATTATGTCTGGATGTCAGGAAATCAAATTCCAGCATCCAAAAAAGAGGAAAAGAGGGTTGGAACATCTACCATCAATTTTTAAATCAATTCAAGCCGCTATTCCTGCCAAGGAATTTAAAGTACATTGATTTCTTTGTACAGCCTCACCACTCGCTTTCATTCTTCTTCTTTTTTTTCTTGATTTTTTTTTTGGGGGGGGGAGGGTTATCTTGAACTAGTAAAAATATTTTTTTTTTAAAAAAAACCACCACTCCTAAAGAAACTTCAATGACAAAGTGCCCTATTTAGAAAAGTCCTAATAAATCACCAAACACAATTCTACATTGCCACGTTTGACAAATTGAAAATAAATTGCACTAACCCTGAGAACTAAAAGAGCAAGTTCAATATTTTCTCCCTAATCTATTCACAGACAAGGAATCATTTTTTTCTCTTAAAAAAAATTAAAATCAATAGCCCATACTGTCCCAAACATCTCTACTGAAATCGGTTTCATCATAAACATATATTTAAGCCATCAGGTAGCAATGCCTAAGCTCACTTTATCATCCACTAAATTGTATTCTGGGCTCTCGTCAAACACCTCCCCTCCCCGAAGGCTTGATATCATTTAAGATCATCATTACAAAACCTCTACCAACTTTGGAAATAATCAAATATACATTTAGAAATTTCTCGATTAATAAACATCTAGATACATCATTTTCTTCTCCATGCCCAATTTATCAGACAAAATGGAACCTCTCCACAGAGAAGTTAATTTCCTTTTTCACAATTGTGCAGATTTGGAATTAGATTTGTAACAACAAGTGACAGTGGATGTCAGTTGGTCCACGCATTCGCACACAGATGGAAAGAGCAGCAGTGATAATTAATAACTGGAATACAGATGACAACAACGACTACAGTGAATTTCTGGGTATTTTGAAAATAGGGGAGAAAAAAGGAAGAGAAAGAGAGCAAGAGAGTCAATTCGGCCTAGTGGCAAAGGGGAAAGGCTAAAAAAACAGGAGTCTGGGATTTCTAGTCCTCCCTTTCAGTATTATTAAGCTAGCAGGGCGACTTTGGGCCAATCACCAGGACACTATCGGCTCTAGTCCCGCCTTAGTTATGAAATTCAAATCTTAAGGAAATGTGGGGAATCTTCCTTGTGCTTTTTTTGCTGACAAAAGATACCAGAATGAATAGGACTCAGAGTGTTTGAATCTTGGTAGTCAACCCTGAAGCTGGCCTGACAGAGGCCATTTTGAGACTTCAGTGCTGGCACACTGGAGAAGAGAGACAAGGAGGGGGGGGATAGAGATAGTTGGGGTGTTGTAGCCAAAACAAAATACGTTCTTCTGGGAACCAAGGACATTCCTGCAGTGCTTGGAAGGATGGGACTGGAATCACCTAGCAACTGGACAGCATCCTGATTGGACCATGGTGTGACTCAGAAGTGGGTTCCTGCCAGTTCACACCTATTTGGTAGAACCAGTTCGTCAAATCTACCGAACCGGTTAGAAGAGGTTCTACCAGTGGACCCAGAAAGCAGGCCACACCTACAGAAGAGGTTCCAAAAGTTTTTGAAACCCACCACTGGTCCTTGGATATGATTATTCTACACTATCATGCTCATATTTATAAAACTCAGTGCCTCTGTGAAAGGTAAGGATGACTACTGCGTTTGTGGTGCAATCAGAACATCGCGTGTGTTGAAGTTGTTTTAACGCAAAGCAAAGATGCCTTTAAAAAAAACAAATTTACATCATATTCTTATGCATGCCAGTGCTGGGTGTGAGGTAATTTAAGGTGGTTCTGACAAGTGTTGTCGGCATCTTCATATCCGGTCACATGGGTGGCAAGCCACTCCCATCCGGTCACATGGACAGCAAGCCACTCCCACAAAGGAGGCCACACCCACAGAGTAGGTTCAAACAATTTTTGAAACCCACCACTGGTGTGACTGTTTTGAGAAAGTGACATGCTTTCACTTTTAATTAGATGGAAAACCGTGGGAATATCCAGAGTCCATTTTTCACCAGCTTTTGCCAATATGACCTATTCAATAAACCTATTCTTTGAGGAAATTGCCTGCCTCAGGATTTTGTTTGCTGTGGATATGTTACTTGGGAACCCTGAACTAGGTTTCAAGAGACCGTGTTAAAGACCCATTTCTTTGTCATTAGAGGAGGGTAATTCTGAACCGGTGGAATCCAGACAACATTCCTCAGCAACTGAATTTGTCTCACTATTCCAGCTGGAAAAAAAAAAACAGAAGAAGAAAAGTTATCTGCCTAAGACAAACCAGCAGTTTCAAATGGTGTTTCTGTGTAATTTGCATGCCTCAATAATGTTTTATGTATTATGCTGCTTATAAGCTAAAATGTACATGCACGCTCCTGCAAATTTAGGTAAATTATGAATAAATTAAATCTTATCTAAATAAACAAGTGTCTTTTTGAACAGAAAGGCAAGCTGTCATGAATATTTAATTGCACCAGGATAAATCCTCTCCATATACTGTTACTTCAAAGAGGATTTCATACTTCATATGTTGTTTTAATTAGAAGATTGAGAGGGGCAGGAGAAAAAGGGGGGAAATATGTAGCTGTAAGGTATAGAAATCCTAAATTGTGTTTAGAAATGCATTATTGGTATATCTGGTATATGGCCAATCATCCCATTGATTTCAATAGGGGTATTCTTAATATGAGTAATATTCGGCTTGTTGCAAGGCTATTGACATTTTTTAAAAATTAAGGTTGACTGAAAGTTTTATTGTACTGTTTCTTAACTAGGAAATGCCTTAGGCATATCCAGCTGAGCACCATGTAGCCTCAACTCCAAAAGCTTTAAATAGTTTAATAGCTGCAGGAACATAATTGCTGCCAGACTGACATACAAATTTAGCAATTGCAAGGGATTTTTTTTTTTAAAAAAACTTTTGCTAAATTTTTGGATTTGGCTATCCAAACTGACAAAGTTTTCAATCTCCTCTGCAGCACAATTGTTCGTCCTGGTTTGTCCCCAGCATCTTATAAACTCCACATAGGAACATATAATTGGGGTGGGGAGAAATATCAGACTTATCAGGGCAACAACTAGTTGATACCTGAGCAACCCACAGGTAAAGCAAGTTTCTTTACAAGGTTGCAAAATGTTTCTGTTATGATTTGAGAGGGAGAATCTATTGCAGGTGTGCTATTAAAAGGTTCATTGTATACCCAACGGCCATCAGGTTTAATACTCCCAATTGTTAATAATTGTAATTGCTATTAACTGTAATTGCTATTCTGACCCTGAGGCAGATATCCTTCTCATGGCTGACCATTCTTTAGGAACCTGTAAGAAGGTTGCAAAATGTTTATCAGTAGCCACAGCTGTTAAAAACTGTCTGGTGCCCCTTCCATGCTATTAACAGTTGACTGCTAAAGGCTTTGGCTTTTTCTTGCTATTTAAGTAGATTATTTTATAGATATTGTATTGTATGTCAGTCTTCTATTATTTTTACTCTTGGGCTGTAAATAAATCTTGATTTGATGTTTTGGTGGCCATGGGGTCATGATTTATTATGAATATGTCACACTATGCTGCTTTCTGTATTGTTTCTACATATTTGTATAGCCGTTTTTATAGTCTATGAGCCATGGTGGTGCAGTGGTTAGAGTGCAGCACTGCAGGCTACTTCTGCTGACTGCTGGCTGCTTGCAGTTCAAATCTCACCCGGCTCAAGGTTGACTCAGCCTTCCATCCTTCGGAGGTGGGTAAAATGAGGACGCAGATTGTTGGGGGCAATATACTGACTCTGTAAACTGCTTAAAGAGGGCTGCAAAGCACTGTAAAGCAGTATATAAGTCTAAGTGCTTTTGCTTTTGATATGATCAGATGACTACTATTTACAATGCATTGTACTAATATGATTATTGTATAAGCTTCAAGAGAATGCATTAAATCTTTGTTCCCCTAGCAATACTTCTCTCATCCTGCAGAAATGGTTAGATTGACATTGACAATTAAGCAGAAAGAAGACACAGAATACTATCAAACATGGAATCTATTTTACCAGTGGTTGGAAAAAAGTGGTGGAGATTAAGAATATAATCAGTATTGTTAAGCAAATTAAATACCCAGACAACACAATGTTTATTAAGCACTAAGAAATGCAATTAATAAAAAATGAATACAATTTTATTTAAAAAATACTCCTGTCACTCTGTTTTCCCTAGATTTGCTGATCTGGGCATTATTATTATTATTATTCAGCTGATCTAGGGAATGTGAAAGCCAGGCCACTTGGCAATTAAAAGAATGGAATGGAATAGAATAGAATAGAATAGAATAAATTATTTATTGGGCAAGTGTGATTGGATACACAAAGAATTTGCCTTTGGTGCCTATGCTCTCAGCGTACATAAAAAGACAAGATACATTAGTCAAGAATCATAAGGTGCAACATTTAATGATAGTCATAGGGTACAAATAAACAATGAGGAAACAATCAATATCAATATAAATCATCAAGTACAAGCAACATTTCATAATTAATTTCATAATTAATGAAATCCAAGTCCTCCCAGGCTCACACTTTCATTGCCCAAGCTGCACCTCATGAACACTGAGAGTCCCTCTGTGGCATGAAGGTTGTTTTCAAGTCATGTCTGGGTCTTAACAAATAATTCATCTTGACAGTTGTTTGTGCAGGATTATATTGGCTTTAAACACTCCCAACACCTGCATGCTGCAGCCCTATGCCAGACACGCAAAGAGTTACAAAGCTAACTGACATATGAAACTGTGGCGTTTTTCAATGCCCAAATGACTCCATTCTGGTTGCCTTTCTATTATTGTCCTTTGACTGGGGTCAATTCTATGAAGCCAGGAAAGTTACTCAACTATCTTTTGTGTGTCCCACTGCTTGGGACTGTTTGTTGTACATGAACCTGCTCTCAGAGCAGTAATTACAAACGGCTGGGCAAAGTCTGTAGGGCTTAATTGAAGGAGTTTATGAAGAGCTTTGGCCTTCTTAAAGCAAAGAGTGCCAGAGAAGGGCAAAGTGTCACTGCAGCTGCAGATAAACCCCGTGTAATCTTCTCTCAGCAAGCAGCAGATGCCTTTTAATACCCTCACTGTATGGCAACAATTCTTGATTAAGGCACATCTGGAGAATCAAAGCTATGGGACTCTTCTGGGAGAAGGAAGGTGAAGAAGGTCATGACTTCAGTTTAATTAAGTTGATGGCATCCTTTCAATCTCCTTTCCCCTCCCTATTTTTTTTTAAAGAAACTGGGTTAAGAGAGACTTGTGGGATCTCATAATAAAATATGGTTGCTAAGGTCAATCTGCCAAGGATAAACGGTGCAAAGTGGACTCCTCAATAGTTAGGTTTCTTCAGGCTGTCTAATAGCTGAACTAGAAGACTGAGTTGCAATAGAGAGCCCTTTGCTCAAATCTTGATCAAGTTCACTAAGGGATAAAGCAGCATCTCTAGCCTTCAGTTTCCCAGAGCAATATAGGAAAGTAGGAGGCTGGGTTACAATTGTTGGGTGATCCCCTTCTTCAAAGATAGGCAACTTTTCCAAAATTCAAGGCAGCTGGCTTGACGTTCTCCCTATGTCTGTTAGGCATTCATATCCATGCCCACAAAACCTCAAGAGGATCTGGAAAGAATTTCATTGAATGGTATGTAGAGCTCTACTGATTTCTATCCTGTAGTACCATTGTAGTAAGGGACACAATGGCTCAGTGATTAAGATGCTCAGCTTGTTGATCAGAAAGATCAACAGTTTGGTGGTTTGAATCCCTAGCACAACATAACAAAGTGAGTTCCCGTTACTTGTCCCAGCTTCTGCCAACCTAGCAGTTCGAAAGCATGTAAAAATTCAAGTAGAAAAAATAGAAACCACCTTTGGTGGGAAGGTAACAGCGTTCCGTGCGCCTTTGGCATTTAGTCATGTCGGCCACATGACCACGGAGATGTCTTCGGACAGTTCTGCCTCTTCGGCTTTGAAACGAAGATGAGCATCGCCCCCTACAGTTGGGAACAACTAGCACATATGTGTGAGGGGAACATTTCCCTTTACCTTACCTAGTGTCATTGTAGGGATCATCCCTGCATGTTGCAAATAAAGAACTTGAAATATACGGAAATTATGTAGTAAAAGTATACTATGGTGATGGTGGAGAGAATGGTCATTGGATGAGCCACTGTGGCCATTAAGCAAATCACCTTAAATGAATGTGGCTTTTTCTATTGACTTGGCTTATTGGAAGCTCCCTTGAAAGGTCAGAAATGTAGTCATGTGTCCCCAGGATGCCACAACTGTCATAAATACAGGCCAGTTGCCGAAGCATCCAAAATTTAATCATGGGACTACAGAGATGCTGCTATGGTTCAAAGACTAGTCATAAGTCACCTTTTTTTCAGTGCTGTCACAACTTCAAGCAGTCATGAAACAAATAGTTGAGCACTGCCTATAATGCCATACTTGAAGACATTGTCTGGTTGACCAACTATCTTCAGAGTGGTTTTAGAATGATTCTCCTTATCTCTCTTTGCTCTCAATGGCATGCCACAGGTAGACTGGAAATGGAGAGTGAAAGACAGTCCTTAAGAGATCCTTCCCTTTGACCTGGGCTGTTTTGGCTGCAAGAAAACAATCTGAAGGGCAATGAGGCCATCAGGAACCTGGATGAAGGGATGATAAATGAAACCATTCAAGAGAAGGAAAAGAATCCTGCCCTCCCCAGCCGTGATGCCTTGATTTAAAAACATATAGTTGAGATGGCTAATCACAGCGCATTCAGCTGTGAGGTCTGTTCATTACCAAAAACCTGCTAACACCGAGACTTGTAGCAGGGTTGGGAGCCTGACTTAATAAATCAAAGCTGACAAGCGCTCCCAAACTGATATAAAATAGTCTCTTTAATGTCTGAGACCTGCAAAACTTCTATTCATTTTACTTTCTAAAATAATAGATGAAGAGCATCCAAAACACTCCATTCCCCTCTGGCAAGCGCGCCTTGCATCTTCATTTTTTCAAGTGAGCAGCGAGATTGACTGCAAAATTAAGGTGGCATGTAGAACACAAGCCAATCATCTGCCAGATGGGTGGATGGGTTAACAATTGGATATCCTGATTGGGGTCTGTCACAGATTTGCCCAGGGAGAAAAAATCCCAAAGAATAAGGCTAACTTTAAGTAAGAAAAGCTGCTTCTCCCATAACATTGTGCTGCTAACTAGGGCATACAAAACCTTCACTAAACCAATTCTTGAATACAGCTCATCTGCCTGGAATCCCTACTCTATATCGAACATTAATACAATTGAACAGGTCCAGAGATATTCCACAAGAACAGTACTCAACTCCTTTGCTCACAATAGAATCCCTTACACCAGGGAGAGAAAGAAAAGGAGAGATAGTAGGAAAGGAAGAGGAAGAGTGGAGGAGAGGTAAGGGAAGAAGAAAGAGATAAGGAAAGGTGGGTGGAAGGGAGAGAAAGAGAAGGAGAGGAGGGAGGAAGGGAGAAAAAGAGAAGGAGAGAGGGTAGGAAGGGGAAGAGAGAGGGTAATAGTAGGGGAGAGGTAAGGGAAGAAAGAAGGGGAAGGAGAGGAGGAAGGAAGGAAGTAGAGAAGGAAGGGAGTGAGAAAAGAAAAGAAAGAGAAAATAAGGTGGTGTCATAACAGATGCTAGGGATGGTAAACAATACAATCCAAACTGTACCTTATAGTCTCTTAAATGGAATAACAATAGTTTAAGATTGGCAAAGAAAAAGAATAACCATGTGAATGTATACCTAGAATTGTATGTAAGAGAATAAATGATAGTAAGAATACTGTGACCTAAGCACAGTACACAGAATTGTCTGCTACAATTCAACAATTACTTCAGCTTCAACCTCAATAATACACGGGCAAACAATAGATACAAACTCAAGGTCAACCGCTCCAAACTCGATTGCAGAAAATACAACTTCAGCAACAGAATGGTCAACGCCTGGAATGCTCTACCTGACTCCTTTGTTACACCCTCTAACCCTCATACATATGCATGCATACACACAAACACACACACACACACATATATATATATATATATATATACTTAAAGTCCTTTATTTATTTATCAGCATAAATATAATATAATATAATATAATATATAATATATAATATATAATATATAATATATAATATTATATATATATATATATATATATATATATATATATATATATATATATATATATATATATATATATACATACATACATACATACATACATACATACATACATACATACATACATACATACACACTGTTATTTCAGATATTTGGAAAGAAATATACATAGGTGCTTCTGAAAAGTTGCAGTGCATCTCTGGGTCATCTCCAGTGATGGAATTTAATGTAAAAATGATGCTCTCACATTATAAACCTCTAGAGGGGATCTTAAAAAATTCCACAGAAAAAGAAAATGATTTTGGCTAGATTGGTGAGAATTTTCATCGCCTGTTAATCCATGCTTGCCCTCAACAGTAATCAGAAATAAAACTGTTTTCTGTGGATAATAATCCTCTAATAAAATTAAGTTCAAACACTGAAGGTAGCAACGATAAGCTTGCAAGACAAACCATATTTATAACAATGCACACTTTTTTTAAAGAGAGAGAGAAGTTTGTCCGCTATCAATTCCAAGCAAGTTATATGCAATTTATGACTGCAGTAAAAAAAAAGGGGGGGGGGAAGGAATAAATGCTTTGTGTTCTGCTCCCCACACCCCACCTCTCTCAAGGAATAAATTTTGATCTTTTGAAATGTAAATAGAGTAATTCCCTCCAAAAAAAAACACAAGTAAACTAACAACCTCATCATAAAAAAAAAAAACCCTCAGTGTTTTGGCATTTAAGCAATGGTGCTTTCAAAACAAACCTGTTTTTTATTGATTTTGTAAGCTGTCATCTAAATGAGTTATCCATGGCCTGTAATTTACAGCATTAATAAGAGAGGGTTATTTTCATTTATAATAACTGATAAAAACACTTGAGCTCACATGCTTTCCTTTCTTGGATACTTTATAAGGCAGACAGGTAAATAAGTGGTTTTGGGGGGCGGGTGTTAAAATTTCTAAAGCATTAGCTTTCACTTTGTTTTATCTGACATAGAGTTAAATGATGAGAGGTATACTCTGGGGAGGAAAGCTATGGCAAATCTAGACAGCATACTAAAAAGCAGAGACATCACCCTGCCAAGAAAAGTGCCTATAGTCAAGGCTATGGTTTTCCCATTTGCAATGTATGGCAGTGAAAATTGGACCATAAGGAAGGCTGAGTGCCAAAGAATGGAGTCCTTTGAACTATGGTGCTGGAGAAGACTCCTGCTGTTGCAGCAGATTGAGGCTTTCGCCACAAGGCTCAAGAAAAATGGGATATGAGACCCCGAAGGTAAAAGAGAGACAGGTTTATTGATGCATCAAGTTCAGTGTGTTCACACACCAAAATCTGAACTGCCTGGGCTCTGCTCAGGATGTTAGTTTTATACCGTGCTACAAACTGAGCTTTCTCACGGCGTTTCCATACATGAGACAAACATGACATTTCGAAAAGGGAGAAGTTCATTTTGGAATGTTACAAACAGAGAAGTACATAGGAAAAATACAAAAGGAGAAGTTCCTATAATGTCTTAAGCTATCAGCAGTTTCACCTCTGTTCTATCTTACACCCACGCCTGGCTTCCTGTGCCCCTCCTTTACAGCGTCTTGCCACACTGTTCCAGTAAGGTTTTTGCAACTTAATAAAAATCCATATTAAGCCTATATTGGTATTCAAAAGCTTCCTAGTTGAGAGGTGAAATGTCTTCAAAGAAAAAAGAAAACAAGTCCAGTTGCCTTTTGAAAAAGCACCTTTGGGTCTCTTATCTGACTCAGTCTGCTTTTCCTCCTCTTGTTGTCTCTCCAGGACATTCTCTACACAATGGACTATATATTTCCATCATACATTACCGTAGTATTATGTAGTCCTTCTATACAACTTTATTACTTTTATCCATGCACTCTACTATGCCATAGGCTAAATAAATAAATCTCACAGAACATTATAGAATCACATTCAGACAACTATGTAACACCTTAAAGTGGCTATCAAATGGGAAGATTACTTGTTCGCTACTAACACAACAGCAAGAAATTGAAATGTCAAAAGAATCAGCACTTTTCTGAAAGGAAAGGAAGAGTAAGAACATAAGGCTGAGCTGAAAATATCCATGTATTCATTTTGCAACAGGTTAAGAATCTCTCATTTCCAACTAACTGAATCGTGGCAGTGATGTTCAGAGATCCCTTCAGACTGGTTATTGCCACTGTACCCCCAACTTTGTTCTCTTTCTCCCATCCCTTGATTGTTCTGTGACCTTATTCCTCCTATTGTTTATTTGAGTCTGTTGGCACACTGTTGTTCCTTATGCCACGACGCTCCGCTCGTCATTAGACTGTTTTAAACTTGTTTTGATCATCAATTTGTTGCATCTTTTTAACTATGACTTGTGTAATTGAAAAGTAGGGTGGGAATTTTTTTAAAAAATAAGCAAAAACAGCATGTGGGTTATCACAGCTTGTCAAAATAATGGCAGTGAAGAAATGAATCCAAGTATAAAAAGAGGAAGAAAAATGGCACCGAGAAACACTGCATAGAAAACAAAAAATCTAAGAATTCATCAAATGAAACTGTAAGGTTAATTTGTTTAGAGCAACTACCTTACCTTTGGTAAATAGATTTAATTTACAATTTGTGTCATAATAAGCAGACAGATGAAGCACAACTTCAGTGCTAATATTTTAACTAGATATCCGTAATTGGAGCAGACTAGAAGGCTAGGAAATAGATTGCTTTATTGTTAGAAGCAAGGAATCCTGGATGGGATTTGTTGAACTACAACTTCCAACAGACCAGTCAAAGTGTCCATTGTTTAAAGATACTGGGAGTTTTGGCTTAGCCAGCATCTGACCCAACAAAATCCCGATTCCTGCCAGTAAGAACAATATTTGAATATTGAATATTTAGAATAATATTAATATACTAATTGTTATGTCACAATATAAAAGAAGTGTGAAGTACTAATTAGGCTGGAATTTCAACAGCTAATGATAGCTTCTATAAAAGTTGGCAAACACTATTCTTTTCTTTTCAACAACAACCGTTATGAGATTGACAAACCATCCAGAGATGGTTAATAGAGTGCCAATGGGACATTTATTGACTAGTTTACACATCTTGAAAGGTTCTTGCTAAAAATAAAATCAGGTTTTCTTCATGGCACTGAGATTGTCTCACTTGCCAGCCCTCACATGTGGACAGATAACCTAGAAGAATGTACAACATTACAATATAGTAAGCTAAAGCAAGAGTTAAGGTTACACCCACTTTTTCTTTCATTAGCACTTCATAACTTGGATTTATAGTATATAAGTAGGTCAAGAAAAGGACAAGCTTTCCTTTCTTTAAATTTTCATTGCTATCGTGGTCAGAAATATCATCCCTCCAAAGCTGAGATCAAATGTTGAAAATCTCTAAGAAGATTGCTTCCCTCTTCTCCTAAAGCTCCCTTGCCTAGTTCCTGATACTCATAATTTGAGCCTATGATCTAATATATACTTACCTTATCCCAACAAATTCTATCTGGTTCAGCACTAATGCTTCCATCATAGCCTGACACAAAGTAAGTCATCCTACATCCCAGATTAACAGCTTCCCTATA
Organism: Thamnophis elegans; assembly: GCF_009769535.1. NCBI lineage: Eukaryota > Metazoa > Chordata > Lepidosauria > Squamata > Natricidae > Thamnophis > Thamnophis elegans. Next base: position 38,762,314 of record NC_045553.1, read on the forward strand.
GCCCAGGGAGTCACCACCTCATCTTTCCCAAGAATACTTAGATTTAAGTCTTAAGCAATGTGACAAGAGGCAACAAAACAGAAAGAACACCAAGCCTCTCTCCTATACACGGTGGGCGGAATGTAATTTCCTTCCCAAAACCCAGCCTTACTTCCACAGGAATTCCTTATAGCTATTATCTCTTGTGCCTATTAGTGTGTGTGTGTGTTTGTGTATGTGTGTGTGTTTGAGAAAGAGAGAGACAGAGAGAGGGGGGAGAGGGAGAGAGAATATGTGTAGATAGTTGGATGGATGGATGGATGGATGGATGGATGGATGGATGGATGGATGGATGGATAGATAGATAGATAGATAGATAGATAGATTGATTGATTAGGTGGGTGAATGGAATGGAATGGAATAGAATAGAATGGAATAGAATAGAATGGAATAGAATAGAATATAATTCTTTATTGGCCAAGTGTGATTGGACACACGAAGACAAAGAATTTGTCTTTGGTGCATATGCTTTCAGTGTACATAAAGAAAAAATAAAATACATTCATCAAGAATCATAAGATACAACACTTAGTGATAGTCGAAGGTTACTAATAAGCAATCAAATCATGCTAGGAAACAAATAAAACAATTTAAATTGTAAAGATACAAGCAACAGGGTTATAATCATAAGTGGGAAGAGATAGGTACTAGGAAGGATGAGAAGAATAATAGTAATACAGTAATACAGATGGATAGGTGGATGGATGGGTGGATGGGTGGATGGATGGGTCATGGGTGTAATCACAGGGAAAAGAAACAGATGGGAAATATTGTCTATTCCTAACCAAGAAGGTCAATGCAGAATTTATTTGCTATGATTTGAAATGCATATGCAGCATCTCTCCTTAGTAGTTCAACAGAGACATGTTTTGATTTCTGGATTAGCTAAACATGCAATGTAAGAAACTTTAAAACCACCATTCTTTTACCACAAGGTTTCTATGGGGACTTTGCATATATAGGTAAAATATCAGGTATCTGTTTGCTCAAGAAGCTAGGTTAAAAAAAAATCCAAACCTTGAGCAGGCATGAAATTTACATGGATTTAGGATTCTTATAAATGGTGGAGAAATACAAAAACTTAGGCTGTCAAGTCCTTTTCTAGGTCTACCTATCTGGAAGGACATGTCTTTGAGACATGGAACTTTCTGTATTACCCAATTTTAGTTAGGGAGTCATAAATAAGGAGTTTTTTTTGAAAACAAAAAGGTTAGGTTTAGGTTTTTATTTTATTTTTCTGATTTTCCTTCCTTCCTTCCTTCCTTCCTTCCTTCCTTCCTTCCTTCCTTCCTTCCTTCCTTCCTTCCTTCTTTCTTTCTTTTAAAGCATAGCATTAAAATATTGAAGCAGTCTATAGACAATGGATGGACGATTCTCCTATTTGTTGTTGTTCTGATTTGCTCAGAACTTTCTCTCTCTCTCTCTCTCTCCCTGGGTTTTTGGGTTGTTGTTTTTTTCTATTAGGCGTATGATATGATTAGAAGTTGGGATCGCCAGAAATATTTTTTTAACAAAATGTGATATGGTTAGAAGTTAGAATAAGTGATAGAAACAAAAGAAGGGGGAATACTACACTTTATAATAAGAAAAATAATAACAAGATACAATATGGAATAATTGAATGATGATGGGTTGTAATTTAATATAAATGTGCATTATTGCTAAAATATATGAGTTGATTGAATGTAATAATTATGATTAATTTGATTAGTGCTGTTTGTATTAGAATGTGTGACACCCAGGTGCCACACTGTTCACACATTGATTTGATATTTTTTTTTGTAAAAAGAAATAAAAATAATAATTAAAAAAGAAAAGAAAAGGCTTGAATTAGAACCCCACCTTTCTTCAATTTAAAATCTGGTTCCAGAACGTTTTTCTTGGCTGTTATAACAGTAGCAAAAGAAACCAGAAAGCTAGCTTACTTCTCTATAATGGGGAAGGAGGGGGCTTTGAGGTATTTGGGTTGGGGGAATTTATGGTGCTGGCAGAATTATCCAAAGGGATTCTCCAACCCAAATAGCTCAAAGCCCCCTCCCTCCCCGTTTCTATGGCAGCCAATAGCAAGCAAGCGAAGTAGAGGCTGACAGTTGGTTCTCACCATCTTCTGACCATGTGGATGGCCTGTGTTTGGACTTGGTCAAGGTCAACCATCTCTGCATACCCACTGAATGAGGTTTTTGAAGATGCACCCCACATGACACCTCTGGGAGTTGCAGATTGGTCATTGGATTGGAGTAATAGGGTGGGCAAATGTTTGATATGTTTGAGAGACCGCCTACTGCCAATTACCTCCACTAGACCGATACGATCGCATTGATTAGGCCTCCTCCGAATTCCATCTACTAGCCAGTGCAAACTGGCAACTACCCGGAGGAGAGCCTTCTCGGTGGCTGCTCCGACCCTCTGGAACGAACTCCCCGTGGAGATTCGGACCCTCACCACCCTCCAATCCTTCCGCGCCGCTTTGAAGATCTGGCTGTCCCGGCTGGCCTGGGGTTAAGATTCCAACCCCACCCGAATTGTGTGACTGTTGTGCTCTCTTTTAATATGTTGTATTGTTTCCATATTGGAATACTGTTTGTCTTTCCCCCCCTCCCTTTTTGAATTGTGAGCCGCCCTGAGTCCCCCCAGGGAAAAGGGCAGCAAACAAATAAAGGAAAAGAATGAAAGAAAAGAAAGATGTACATGTTCGCACTCTTTTGGCTCAGATCTTGCTTTCCTTTCGCTGCTATCATTTCATAACCATTTAATTCCACATACAATGGGAGTTTTCTTTCTTGGTTATTGAAGGAGGCACGCCTGACAACAACCAAATTTCACAGTCCTGTTTTTCAAGCAATTGCTACAAGAAACAACAGCCACATTACTAAAGTCTCAAGCCACGAGGAAAAAAGAAATTCAATTTTTATACCATTCCAAAATCCTCAAGATTTTTTTTTCTAAAACCTGCAAATAAAGGCATATGGCAGAGCTGGCAAAATGTCAACTGAATGGGACAGATGTTTTCCTCACCTTGCTGCCCATTTAGTTAACAACCTCCCATATATTGGAACTGATCGGCCAGGAAAATGACTGAGTTTATAATCCCTGTGGATTCCCATACAATCGTCTATTGTTAAATGGATGGCAATAGACTGCACAACTGAGAATTATGTCAGGACAGGCTGGCTGGACTGATCTTCTCAGCTTCTGGACCCATTCCATATTCCCAAGAGAGATAATTCTGGAGAATTTTTTTAAAAAAGAAAAATTATATTGGTAAAATGGCACATTCAAACTGGTTGAATCTGATTTTGTCTGTTGGGAACTCCCATCATAGCTCCTGGACAACAGAGAGTATATTATGAATGCCAGAAGGAAAGTAGAAATCAATCAATATAAACTTCCCTGAGTTTTCTAATTTCTTTTCTTTCCTGCTGTTTTCTGCTTTTCTGACAATCGTGCTTTTCAGTTTTATAAGATCCCATTGAGGAACACCAGATTAAAGATACTGAAGCTTTTGTGATTTCTTGTTCCTCAAATAAAAATAAAAAGTCAATATTTACCATGAACATGGATGGTTGTCCTGCACAAACAGCAGGGTCATACAATGGTATTCATGTTCCTTGTGGCCCTAAAATGTATGGATGACACACTTTGTTAGGGACACAAAATACACTTCTGACTGTGTGTAATGGGCTGTGCAAGTAGGAAGAACTGGAGCATAGACAATGGCCAGATAAGAGATACTTCACAAGAGATCTTCCCTAGTTCTCCGGAAAGTAAAGGCAAGGGAGGGGAGAAACAATTTCAGACTTGTAAGATTCTGTTGTTGTAACTTTACAATAAAGATAGTGCTAGTGCAGTGGTTAGAGTGCAGTACTGCAAGCTACTTCTGCTGATCACTGGCTGCCAGCAGTTTGGCAGATTCAATATCACCAGGCTTAAGGTTGACTCAGCCTTCCATTCTTTTGAGATGGGTAAAATGAGTGGGGTGGAAATGGAGATTTTGCAGTATCCTTTCCCCAGGAGTGGAGAAGGGAATGGGGATTTTGTAGTATCCTTCCCCTGGAGTGGGGAGGTAATGGGGATTTTGCAATATCCTTTCCCCAGGAGTGGAGAAGGGAATGAGGATTTTGCAATATCCTTCCCCTGCCATGCCCACCAAGCCATGCCCACAGAACTGGTAATAAATTGTTTTTGAATTTCACCACTGCATAGTTATGATAGTTGGATCTTTCTAAACTGTCTAAAGTCCAGATTATCCTGAGTAAGTAGCCTTAAAGGTAAAGGTAAAAGGTTCCCCTCACACATATGTGTTAGTCATTCCTGACTCTAAGGGTTGGTGCTCATCTCCATTTCAAAGCCGAAGAGCCAGTGCTGTCCAAAGATGTCTCTGTGGTTATGTGGCCGGCATGAGTAAATGCCAATGGCGCATGGAGTGCTTTTAGCTTCCCAACAAAGTTGGTTCCTATTTTTCTACTTGCATTTTTACATGCTTTCAAACTGCTAGTTGGCAGGAGCTGGGACAAGTAACGGGAGCTCACTCTGTTAAGCGGCGCTAGGGATTCGAACTGCCGAACTGCCGACCTTTCTGATCGAGAAGCTCAGCGTCTTATTGTAAAGGAGTCCATCTGTAAGGACAGCAATCTTCTCTCTCAAATTCGCAACAGTCATTCACTGCTATACATTCTCAACTTTTGACTCAGAGCATACAAATGAAAATTCCACAACTTTGAATACACGTAACAATTCCACCTAATAATCACCTGGCTAGAAAATTAAAGTTCAAACTCCAGTAATGAATAAATGCATTACAAAACCCAGCAAATTAATGAATTCTCCTTGAATCTATAATAGATAGATCTTTGTTCAGCCACACTCTCGTGATATAAATTGTAGCTTTTTAGGTCAGGCTGTCATAAGCACAATATATATCATTCGTGAGTAGATGCGGAGTTCAAAAGCACATATAATAATATAATTAAGATAGCTTGACAAGAATGTATTTTAAAAAGTATAAAATACCTGCTGTATAATAGCTTCATAAAGTCTGTCAGATTTACTTCTGCTGTGAAGAAATTTAAAATATTTTACTCTAATGCAATGCAAATTAAACCAAGGATATTCACATAACACAACCCCTTTAAGCTGTGGGAGGAAGGAACAGAAGAACTGAGCAAAAAAAAAAATGAATAAAGAGTCAAGTACATGCTAAATAAGATATTAAACTTTCCAAGTGAGTAGTTTGATAGATCAAACAAACAGGTTGCCAAGGGAGTTAGGACTGTTTATTGAACACACGATTCCAAATACATTACTTTTCAGAATGCTGCAGAAAAATAGCAATCTTATAGTGTTTTATTATGTATTAGAGCAGCAGCTATCTGTTCTCTCGCACACACATTGGAAAAGCTCTGGATACAGTACTTAAACAAGAGCAATTTTTATGATCAGTGTGATGTTTTACAAGGTACTAAAAGGTTAAGGGGTGGCTGGATGATGATAAGACCAGCAAAAAAAAAAAAAAGAAAGAAAGAAAGAAAAAAGGAAGCATAACTTGCAAAGGACACAGACACATGGCAGTGCCTCTCTCTGGCATTTGGAAGAGATCTAATTCCAAAACTGCTAGGAATAGATTTCATTCCAGATCTGATAATCAGATGTTAACTTGATTTCTGCAATTAGTGCAAACTAACCATGGGCCGCCAGCTACGTACTTTGCTCCATTAAGTTTAAGGCCATTTGCCTATTAGTGATTTATGATGTCTTCTAATATCACCCAACCGTTGTTGTGCTGAGATAACAGTAATAAGGACAGTCTCTATATCACCCAAACAAGGGCTGGTTGAAGCTAATTAGATACTATAAATCACTGGTGAGGAAATGGCCTTAGGATGGCTTTAGAATGCAGCAGGCAAACATTTTTCAGTCAAGGTCAACTTTCCAGCAAAGGTGGCATGTTGGGGGGGTGTATGATGTTCAAGGCTGATTCCGTGGTCCAGAAACAGAAGTGAGTGGCAGTGCCCATTCTCTCTTTCTTAAGTAGAAGGCTGCAGCTCATAGCAGAGGTCCTACCTTAAGACAGCTTCTCATTTTGTATTCCAATTTATATTCATGATGCCATTAGGAAGAGCAAGAAAAAAAAAATATTTCATGCCATTTCAAATCTGATTATTACCCAGAAATACCCGTGTTAGTAGCTGAATCACATTCTTCCTTATCTATTATCTATCATTAATATTTGTTATCTTTATATCAGCTATATCTACATTAATATTTAAATATTTGTTCGCTTTGGCTTATAGCAGTGTTTGCAAATAAAGTACAGTAGCAACCTGTTGCAACAACCAAGCTAAAAGAGGCAAAGAACAATTTCTATGTTTCATTAAAAATAAATACATTAGGGAGATTAGTATTGTTACTGTAGGAGTTAGGCAGAGCCTGAAGTTGGGGTTAAATGTGTCATAGGTTTGGAATCCTTATGCAGTCACAAAAGACCCAAGTCAAAACTCCCCATGAATTTGGAATGCACACTGTATATCGGACATTAATACTACTGAACGAGTCCAGAGGTATTTCACGAGAAGAGTACTCCACCCCTCTGCTCACAATAGAATACCTTATGCCACCAGGCTTGAAATTTTGGGCTTGGACAACCTACAACTACACTGCCTACAGTCTGACCTAACCGTAGTACACAAAATTATCTGCTACAATGTCCCACCTGACAATGACTCCTTCAGCTTCAACTGCAATAATACACGGGCAAACAATAGATACAAACTCAAGGTAAACTGCTCCAAACTCAATTGCAGAAAATACGACTTCAGCAAGAGAGTGGTCAATGCTTGGAATGCACTACCTGACTCTGTTGTTACCTCCTCAGACTCCCATAACTTTAACCTTAAACTGTCTACCGTGGACCTCACCCCATTCCTAAGAGTTCTGTAAAGGAGGCCATGCATAAGCGCACCATTTATTCGTATTCATTTTCTGTGTTCATGTCCATGTTTATACTTATACCTGTTATCTCATACATGTTTGACAAACTAAATAAATAAATAAATTTCATTGTCTTTTACCTAGCATCAATTTGACACGACTATTAGTAGAATAGATCCTTGTGTTTAAGTAGCACGTAATAAACTTTTAACTTAGTCCTTTCAACTTCTGTTCCTGGTTATTTGCACCCCCATATTACAAATGAGGACACTAGGTAAAGATAAAATAAATGGTTTTCTACGAAGATTAGTTAATATCGTGTAGCTAAAATGAAATCTCAATTGTGCATTTAGACTATACTTGTTCACAAGCCTATATCAGAAATGGCTGCCAGAAATGCTTCATCTCCACCATCTGTTTGATTAGTTATGTTTGACATATGAAGGGCTCCCTACAAAAATTGAGAGGAAACGCTCAAGTATCTGAAGGGGGAAATATTTAATGCTTGCATGACATCTCTCACAACCTATTTAACACAACAGGAGGAAGGTTTTATTCCCACACTCCCTTCTGCTGAATATCAGCAGAGGAGATGACACATTCATCTCCCTAAGTACTGAAAACACTATGAGGTGTACTTGCGTCAACAAGTAACAAAGGCAACCATAATCCAGCAAGAGGATCAGTGTGATGACGAGAGAGAGCATTTCCCTGAAAAAAGTGCTACATCGAAACAATAGAAGTGTTCAATTTTCTCATCTTGCTTATGGAAAGTGGGAGGACATTCTCTGTTCATCTACAAAGAAAGCTCTGTACACTTGCAGAACTGGTCACAACAAGGTAATGCATCACCAGGAACTAGTCCAACTTATGTTGTGGCATGTGCTGTATATGTATGCATTCTTTGGAGTGAAAGCCAGCAGACGTCAAGATGCTTATCAAACTAAGGAAAGGAAAAGTGGTTGGAGACTAGAGAGTGGAGATTACCAACTCATGAAGGCCTTCCTTGAATTATTTTATTCAGTTATTTAATTATTGGGATAGGCAAGGGGGTTTCCCTGCTTGAACCCAACCAGGACTGGTTATGGGACAGCGTCACACATTATACTTGTACATTAAAATGTATTTTTATTAGAAAAAAAATAGATAGGGATTTTGGGGTGGATTTTTTTTAAAGTCAAAAATGAATGGAATGAATTCGGAATTTGAAAAACAAAAAGTTAAACTGAAATGAACACATTTGATCCTTTAAAAGTAGGAGCTTCTATGCTGGGGATGGTGAACCTATGGCCTGCGTGCCACAGGTAGCACATGGAGCCCTCTCTGTGGGCACATGAGACATCGGCCGGCTCAGCCCCACTTTGCATATGTGCATGCCTCCCACTGGCCAGCTGGTTTTCGGGTCTCTGCCATGCATATGTGGGGGCCGGGGGGCATGCAGGAGATGTGCGCACATGCACAGGGGCAAGGAGGTGTCATGTGTGCATGCGCAGGGGGAGGGGCATGGGGTGTCATGCACACATTACATTATGGGTGTGGGCACACCCACCTGCGTACTTTCGGTATGCAATGACAAAAAGTTTAGCTATCATTGTTCCATGAGCCAAGCTTGATTCTGTAGCTCTTTCTTCTAAACCTTCCTTCGGATCACAAACGTTTCCATTGTAATCCATCCAATTTGACACCCACAACTAGTTTCTGCATTTGATCAACGGCAGCTTGGAAAAATATTATTTACATTCAGAATGCTTTTCCTTCCCAATATTCCTCTTAAACCAGTTTTATTCTCTCTCTCTCTCTCTCTCTCTCTCTCTCTCTCTCTCTCTCTCTCTCTCTCCCTCCCTCCCTCCCTCCCTCCCTCCCTCTCCTCTCTCTCTTTCTACCTCCCTCCCTCCCCCCCTCTCTCTCCTTTTTTCAGTCTTTATCGGCAATCCATCCTCATTAAGCTCAACCTGTTTGTCTTCATAATGTGTACATCCCAATTACAAAGAAAGGGTTTGTATCAATATAATAAAAATGTTCCATGGAACATCAAAAAGAAAGGCATAATCACGACTGGCACTGTTAATTAGGAAAAAAGAAGGGGCAGTGCCTTTCTTTCCATATGATATCTGCAGTGTTCATTCATTGGTTATTTTCAAAGAGAAAATCAAATTAAGAGCATGCATTCAACGGCTTCCACCCCTCATGGCAAACATCATTAATTTAAAGGTGATTTGACTATTTGTTTTTCTGCAACCATTTACTTATTGATTGGACTTGAAGAACTTATTAAGACTATTATTACCCTGTTTTTCCCCAAAATAAGACCTCCCCGGATAATAAGCCCAATTGGGCTTTTGAGCGCATGGGCTAAAAAAAGCCCTCCCCAAAAATATTGCAACGCAGCAGGAGCCATGAGGTGACCATGCTCTCTGCCTCCTGCACCTCAAAAATAATGAGACCCTCCCAAAAATAAGGCAAGTGCTTATTTCAGGGGTCAAAACAAAATAAGACCCTTTCTTATTTTCGGGAAAACATGGTATTATTTTTTCATGTTATTTGCTTGCTTCTTGTTTCTGGTTGTCTTTTTCATGTGGGATTGTTTTGGAGTAGTTGAATTATAATTTGAAAATTAAGTACGTAAGCTAGAATTATAAATGCAAAATTGCAAGCTAGAAGAACATTGGTTAGGGCTGGGAATCTGAGATATTAACATTTTATAATTCCTTGGAGTCGTTTTAATGGCACAAGAGTTCGCAATATTGGATTATAAACCAAACTTAAGTGGAATTGAGGTAAACATTGCAGAAACTATACAGAATGTCCCAATTTCTATTGCCCAGATTTCACAAGAATCAATTACGGAATAAACACACATTTAGACAAGCTACTAGAAATGGGCATGAAGAGGGAAATACTTTGTTTAAAAATCAGAAGCTGTAGGAAAGGATATGTTTGCTATGGCCTGTGAAAACAAAACTAGGCAAAAGCTTGAGTACTTTGTTCTGATCTTGAAGCAAAAGTCCCTTGAAAGAGACCCCCCCCCTACTTTTGGAATACTTGAAACAGCCCATTTCAAAGCAGAATGGCCCGTTTCAAATCTATCCTCCATGACCACAACACTTAAAATACCATCCCTTGAAGAAATAATGTTTTGTCCCAACCTTGAAATGAACTTTCAGACTATATGGGTTTTATTTCAAGCTTGGAACACTTGAAATGACAGTTTTCAGCTTAGAATGTTTTACAGGCTCACCTTTATAGAGTATACTGTATATATATTTGCCTTTCCAAACTTAAGGCCATCTAGGAGTGCTTTGAGTTTTTCTTTCTGAATTCCCAGTGTAGAGTTTGCCTGGATCACACTGATGAAGAAATTCTGTAAAATGTAATACAACTTCTCTGGAGGGCACAGACGGTTCTTCAAAAAGGCTGCAGGAGTTAATTTAAAGTATTTGCCACTTACAAATTTACTTTTTGTGGCTTCGTTTTAAATTAAGAAGTAGGGAAGGGTCTATAGAGCTTCTATTATTGATTGCAAGTTATTGCTTTAAAAATGCAAATTCATGGGAAAAGCAACTATTCAATAACTTTAATGAGAGAGGTAATCTTACCTCTTGGACAAGACTTTTTTTTCAAAGTGTTACAAAGAAAAATTGAGAAAAAGCAAGGAAAAAAAAAGATTTATAGAGAGCTAATGGACGCAGTGGCTCAGTGGCTAAAACGCTGAGCTTGTCAATCAGAAAAGTTAGCAGTTTGACAGTTCGAATCCCTAGTGCTGCATAACGGAGTGAGCTCCCATTCCTTGTCCCAGCTTCTGCCCACCTAGTAGTTTGAAAGCATGTTAAAATGCAAGTAGAAAAAATAGGAACCATCTTTGGTGGAATGTAACAGCATTCTGTGCATCTTTGTCATTTAATCATGCCGGCCACATGACCATGGAGACGTCTTCAGACAGCGCTGGCTCTTCGGCTTTGAAACGGAGATGAGCATTGCCTCCTAGAATCGGGAATGACTAGCACATATGTACAAGGGGAACTTTTACCTTTACCTTTAATACAAAACCCTGGAAATTGAATGTAAGGTTTTATATTCTGCATTTTACCCAGTACATCTATTCGCCCTTTTTCTTACGGAAGTGGAACATATGGATACTAGATTTAGAGACATGTACAGGTGGGAGTAGGATGGGAAAGGAAGGTGACTGAGACAGCTTGTCAAGCTGTTTCCATTTCTCACTGAAAAAAAGAAGAAATTTAAAGTAATCTCCTTCGTTAACCCAAAAAAATGAAAAAAAGTAAAATCAATAGCTAGATAGGAGAGAAGATGAAAAATGTACTTTTCTAAATTCTCACAAAATAATTCAATAATCTTTCACAGTAATGCACATTTCAATGTAAATGCCTGGCAAGGGAAAATGTTTAAGAAGACTTTCATAGCGGTGCGAGGATGAATAAAAATATGAGCCCAAATCCTTTCTTTCCAGCTATTGTGAAATAGTTTGTTGAGTGCTAGGGAAGAGATAAGGTAAATGTAAAGGTTCAAGGGTAGGTTTGGCAGTCACTACTGTTGGTTCACTTGTGGGCACACTGCGCACATGCTTGATGGGTGCTGTGTGCACATGTGCCGTAAATAAAAATTATTCTGCACATGCACGGAAGCAAAAAACAAGATGGTGTTGCCTACAGCGCCACCCGGAAAACCAATTCAGGGGTGTGGCAGGCCTGGGTTGCTGCCGGTTCCAGCGATACACACACACACACACACACACACACACACACACACGGAGAGCTGTGGCTTAGTGGCTAACACAACTGCCTAATATGTAATACAGCATAGGTTCAAATCCCAGTAAGGGTATGGCTAGCTGATGAGAGCTAAATAGTTTGAAATAGATCTATACTAGTCTCCCTTTATTTATTTATCAGCACAAATGCAACACAAATGTAACAAAGGCAATAGTAAAAATAATGGCTTTCTGTCGTGATGGTCTCTTGTGATGAGCCGATAGACAGAGAAAGGAAGCAGTATGCTTCCTCCCATATTTGGGCATACCAGGGGTACATTATATGCATGCATGCATGCATGCATGCATGCATACATACACACACACACACACACACACACACACACACACACACGGTATAACTTTACCCTATCCAAAGAAATATACAGATGTTGGTGACAGATGTTTCTATAACAAAATCGGGGCACACCTTGTTAATGTTTTTACTGAGATTAGTTGTTAAAGCTGAATTAATGCCATTTTTTTCAATAGAAGATTATTCTTCAGACATTGCATTACCAAATTGTTACACAGGGTTGAAAACACACACCAGTGTGTACTTTTTTTAAAACAGCCTGTATCTTCTTACCAACAGTACTGATGGCACACAAAGTAAGAGTTGCATATTTGTCCTCTCCTTTCCCGCTAGCATTTCCGTGCATGTATTAAGAGTTAAAACTCTTATATAGGATACAAGCTATTATAGTTAATATGTATAAGTAAATGTTAGAAGTAAAGATTACTATTATGGAGGCTTAAAAACTAAAAAAATAAGGAATAATGGACAAATACATAATACCTCTTAATATAGAAATTGCTATATCAGAGGCTAGTAAGACATAGAAAGTATAAATTGGAAAATCATTATATTTTATACTGCCATAAAATAGCATACATACATACATACACACACACACACACACACACACACACACATATACACACACACATATCTTTTATCTAATTGCCATCACTTTAAATTTAGCTTCTCTTCAGCTTGTTGAAATGGCATTGCACAAAACTGAGTTATCAGAACAGAAGTAAAAGTAAATGATATCTGCCTAAGAACTTAACTGACCAACACATTCCAGGGGATTTGATTTCTTCTTCAAAATTCAATATTAAGAAGCACTTGAAATGTTTAATCCTTGTTTTGTTGCTAAAAAAATATATATCTTGCTGCTTGTATTAAAGCTCTCATCTCCCTATATAGAAGATGTAATACACTTCAAAGGCAGAGATTTAAACTGAAAAGAAACATGGTTGCAATTAATGGAGACCATTAAATGAATTGGTAGGTCAAAACAGAATTGAGCCCCTCTTCTATGGCAAAGAAAGAAAACAAAAAAAGAAGTACTATAGATAAGTGGAGAAAAGCTAACAATGATTCTGATGCTAACTCTGAAAAAGGGAAGCAAAGTGAAGCAGCAAGCTGAGATATCAAAATGACATTTGCACATCAAATTGCAAGATCCTTACACACTTGCATGTACCAACATAATAATAATAGCACTTAGACTTATATACTGTTTTACAGCCCTCTCTAAGCGGTTTATAGAGTCAGCATATTGCCCCCAACAATCCGGGTCCTCATTTTACCCACCTCGGAAGGATGGAAGGCTGAGTCAACCTTGAGCCTGGTGAGATTCGAACTGCCAAATTGCAGGCAGCCGGCAGTCAGTAGAAGTAACCTGCAATACTGCACTCTAACCACTGCGCCACTGTGGTTCATATTTAAAAAAAAAAACATATTTGTAGCTCAGGGTTGAGCTATGGGGTCCTTGGTACTTCAGGGCATCCTTCCACCAATATCATTGATGAGATTACCTAGCTGGGTAATGATACGTCTGCAGGAAAGCAACCAATCTCAGAGATCTAAGGCCCTCAAACCTGCATGTAACATGTAAGAGGAGCAGAGTTTGCATAGTGAAACACATTTTATTCTTTCACATCCTCCTCCCCTGAAAACACCCATGGATATAAATGAGTACAAAGGTAAAATAAATCAAAGTCCACTCACATTAATCAATCTAGTTAGTATAAGGTAAAGGTAAAGGTTCCCCTCGCACATATGTGCTAGTCATTCCCAACTCTAGGGGGGGCTGCTCATCTCCGTTTCAGCCAGTGCTGTCCGAAGACGTTTCCGTGATCATGTGGCCGGCATGACTAAATGCCAAAGGCGCACGGAACGCTGTTACCTTCCCACCAAAGGTGGTCCCTATTTTTTCTACTTGCATTTTTATGTGCTTTCAAACTGCTAGGTTGGCAGAAGCTGGGACAAGTAACGGGAGCTCACTCTGTTAAGCAGCGCTAGGGATTCGAACCGCCGAACTGCCGACCTTTCTGATCGACAAGCTCAGCATCTTATGCCATTGAGCCCTTCAGTTAGTATATGGTATCTTGAGAGAAGAAAAACCACTTATTACTTTATTCTTCAAGTTGGTATGACAAAGGAGGCATTGGAACCTTTGGCTTGAAAATGACACATTCTAATATGACATTCTAATATGACATATGGCAGGCCACACCTACAGAAGAGGTTCCAAAATTTTTTGAAACCCACCACTGGTCCTTGGATATGATTATTCTACACTATCATGCTTATATTTATAAAACTCAGTGCTTTTGTGAAAGGTAAGAATGACTACTGTGTTTGTGGTGCAATCAGAACATTGCGTGTGTTGAAGTTGTTTTAACGCAAACCAAAGATGCCTTTTAAAAAACAAGTTTACATCATATTCTTATGCATGCCATTGCTGTGTGTAAGGTAATTTAAGGTGGTTCTGACAAGTGTCGTCAGCATCTTCATATCTGGTCACATGGGCAGCAAGCCACTCCCATCCGGTCACATGGGTGGCAAGCCACTCCCACAAAGGAGGCCACACCCACAGAGTAGATTCGAACAATTTTTGAAACACACCACTGCAACAAATGCAAACAATAGCTGGAAGGCTCTCATGTACCAAGGCTTGAGCAAATCTATCTGAGCCTGGAAAATCACAGTAAACCAGAGTACGCAGTTGGTGTCTATTGAGTCGGATCTCTGTTCTTTATAAGTGGGAAGAGACCGGGATTCTCTCTAATCTCACAAAGCTATTATTGAGGCAACGTGGAAATATCTAGATTCTGTGGGCAGCTTCAGCCTTGCCAATGGCAAAGGTTACCGGAAGAGATATAAAGCCTTCAATTTCTCCACCTTCAACTGTTTTGAGTTAAGACCTCTTATTCCTCACCTCAAATTATCAAAGTAACCTATACAGATCCAGAGTTGCCATTAGAAAGGATAAACCTCTTCATTTTGGTTTTCCTACTTTTCTGCCCTCAAAGCTGCTTTGCTCCCACTTCACAATTTTAAATTCAACACACAATGGCTGTATCTGCAGGAACGTTTGGGTGGGTTTGGTGCCCATTTCTCCTCAGATAAATATATTTAATTTCCTTTCTGAGCATGCATATCAACATGTATTATTTGCAAGTGATTTTTTCCTAATGTTTACGCATTTCACATATATTTTCTCTTTTATTGGGGGGTGGGGTGTATAATTGTTTTTCTTAATGGATCCACAAATGGATTGTGAAGCACATCACAATATTCTGAAATTTTGACTTCATGTGCATGTCTATTACTGCATCTGTACAGGTTCGAATCAGATAAATTGGTATAAGCACAAAAAAAGAGGGTTTCCTCTTTTAAATTCTTGGGAGTGCTTATTAGTCAAGATCTCACCTGGAAAAACAACACATCCCTGATGATTGGCAAGGCCCAACAGAGACTTCATTTCCTTAGAGTCCTGCGAAAAAATCAGGTGGAACAACGACTGATGACCCCTTTCTATTGGTCCACGATAGAAAATGTCCTCACATACTGCATTACAGTATGGTACGCTGATTTAACTGCTGTGGACAGGAAGGCACTACAGAGAGTGATCAACTCAGCACAAGAAACCATTGGTTGCCCTCTAACACCACTGGGTGACATCACCAGGTCTCGCTGCTTTAGCAGAGTAAGGAAGATACTCGGAGATGATTCACACCCTGGTCAGGGTCTCTTTGCACTTCTAGCATCAGGCAGAAGACATCGAAGGGTTTAAAAAAAGTTTCTATCCATGGGCTGTCAGACTCTTAAACACAACTACAATCGCTACACACACATGTGGAAGCATATGAATAGTTTTTCTTTTTTATTTCTTATTTCTCCCCCCCCCCATTACATGCATAAGAATTATTCTTTATACTACTTACGTTGTTTGTATTTATTGCCACGGATTGCACCAGTGAAGCTAAAACCAATTTCATTGTTACACATGATGTACAATGACAATAAAGACTATACTATATTATACTATACTATACTACACTACACTACGCTGCACACTATACTACACTATACACTATACACTATACACTATACACTATACACTATACACTATACACTATACACTATACACTATACCAGTGGTCCCCAACCTTTTTATCGCCGCGGACCAGTCAGCCTTTGATAATTTTACCGTGGCCCGCTGAGCGCGCGCAGGGGTGGGGGGGCCTTGTTTTAAATCCACCTTCCCAATTCAACACCTGAATCATATCCCACCTTCCATTTTGTATGTAGATTTTAAGGAATAAACAGCTGAATTAATCAAGGTCAAAGATAAAAAGAGGAAGGGCAAAATTAAATAAGCCAGAGGATAGCAATGTAAAAAGAATACAGTATTAAGGAGAGAAAGGAGAAGAAAAAACCTCGCTTCTGCTGAGGTCAGGGAAATGTTTGATACTGATCTGGCTGGGTAAGAGTCCAAGAGTCCATATCGCCAATAACTACGCGTGGGGGGGAAAGGAAATGTGTTTTGTGAGGAAGAGAAAGAGCGCGCTTCACCAATGCCCGTTGGCGAAATTTTGGAAGAGAGGCAAGAGACTTCAGGCACCAAGCCCCCACCCCTGGCTGCGGCAACTGGAGCGGGCGGGAGGCAGGGAAGGGGTGGGCAAGACTGCCGCTTTTCCACCATGCGCTGCAATAGCGGCAGCGGCGGCCTGAATCTGGCGACTACCCCTCACCACCTCAGGCGGCGCTCATACCCTCCCCTTTCCTGCGCTACCATTAGACTCCTCTCAGCCCCCCACCCACGCCCGCGGAGGGCGCACATGCGCCAAAATCGTGCACCCCCCATCTCCCCTCAAAAGACCCCCCCCCGCCCTCGGCTGCCCGACGTTCTCTCTCTCTCTCTCTCTCTCTCTACCTCTCCCGCCGTTCCTTCTCACAAGCCAAGGCCGGGCGGGGAAGCGCCGTCTCCGTCCCGGGTGCGCCGCCCCTCCCTGGGCAACTCAGAGATGACTGAGCCGAGGAGAACAGCGAGAAAAAGAAGAGAACGGCCAGCAACGACCGCCGGGGAAGCCGCTCCGCTTCCAGCGCATGGTCCGCCCCCTCCTCGCCTCGCTTCCAGGCGAGCCGACTGAGGCGAGAAAGGAGAAAGAGGCGGAGGCGTTCACTGAGGGGACGGCTGACTCGGGGAGGGGGCGGAGGTGGTGTAGTAGCGGGGGATTCTTCCTCCTCACCTCACTTGCTCCTGTGCTTCCGCGCAGCTCCCCCCCTCCGGCAACGGCGCTGCATGAGTGAAGAGTCGGCCGTTGCATGGCCCCCGACCGCTGCGCGGCCCGGTGCCAGGTACTCCACGGCCCGGCACCGGTCCGCGGACCGGGGGTTGGGGATCACTGCACTATACTATACTATCAGTGGTGGGTTTCAAAAATTGTTGGAACCTACTCTGTGGGTGTGGCCTCCTTTGTGGGAGTGGCTTACCACCCATGTGACCGAATGGGGGTGGCTTGCCGCCCATG